>NW_027214047.1:5000-24127 GCF_042767895.1 Penaeus vannamei | reverse complement strand
GTGAATTGTGTAAAGAATGAAATGGAAAGTGCATGTCATAAATTCTAAAGAAATGTTAAACACACAGGTTTATTTGTTTACATGTTGATATAAATGTGTGGGTTAATCTGTTCTTATAAACAACTTTTTCCTCTCTTCACACACACACATCTAGTCAGGTAACATTCTGTACAGTCATACCAGAATTATTTTTTGTGTATTTTTGGCTAATATATATATATATATATATATATATATATATATATATATATATATATATATATATATATATATAAATTTCTTTGAAAAACTGAAAATATTTATAGACAAATGCATACACACACACAATGTGAATTCAGGCATTTAACCAGCTTTGACAACCTTCTAAATAATCCAGTGTTCATGGCTATCCTGTTTAAAAATTTATTTATTTTTGGCACCCCCTAGAGAACCAAAACTAACCTCCAAACTCTACCTTGCAGTGGTTGACTTGATCTACTGGCGCGATGTGAAGAAGACAGGAGTTGTGTTCGGAGGGGTGATGATGATCCTCATCTCCCTGGCCTACCTGTCCCTCATCTCCGTGGTGGCCTACACCTCCCTGACCGTCCTCTCAGGAACAATCACCTTCCGCATCTACAAGAACATCATGCAGGCCGTTCAGAAGTCACAGGATGGACACCCATTCAAGTGAGCCAGACAGCTGTTGGAACTGGTTGGGTGGGTAGGGTTGGATAGGGGCTTGGGCAGAGGTTGAAAGAGAAAGGGGCAGGCAGGTTGGGCAGTCTTTAGAGGAGAAAATATAAGGGGAATGGAAAGAAAGATAAGAAGAAAGTTGAAAAGATTGTAGGATGTGGCTTTTTTTTTTTTTTTTTTTTTTTTTTTCCAGGAATATGTAGCTTAGCATTATAAATGCAGAATGGTAAAATGGCTGATATTGTTGTTTTCATAGCATATGTAACATGGAGCAATAGATAATTTTGACACTGCATCTTAGTAAATATTGAATCATGAAAATAGCTATAATGGAAAATAGTTACAGATCAGTCATGCACTTCCAGTAAAATTAACTAACAAATATTAATGATATTTTATCATAGTATTTAAAAGTGGTATGCAGTTAAGTCCAAGGAAAACCTTAAGAAATATGTAAATCTGGTTGGAAGAAAAGCTCTCCTTGGCTGCTTATATAACAATGCTACAGGTTTTTATTTTCAACGGTGAGATTCAGAGGAACCAAGGTTGTCTGTGAATATATATAGTACCAAGAGTGTCAATTCACATCTTGGGTATATGCATGCCTTTGAAAGAATCAATTGCTGGTAATAGAGCAAGGTAATCCATATGCATTAACAATTTTACACAAAATAGGAAATTAGAAAAACAAGGGTATTTTATGCAGAATGTTCCCAGTTGTTGATGATAACTTCAGTCAGTCAGACTTCACACTTTGTAATCTTAAAACACTGACAAGGTCTGTTACATGAAAGAACTAATGGATGAAGAAACATGATCATAATGATGATTAATCCGAGTAGGGTCTTTTATTCAGATTTTGAAAATAATCGGTCTCCATAAGTTATTTTTCCATTCGATAGAGGAAACTTTTTGCATTGTGTTGTGTGGACAATTCTATATCATTTTCTCGCTTCTAGGGACATCCTGGAGCTTGACACCAACCTGCCCTCAGAAAAGGTGCACGAGGCCACCGATGTCATCATTCAGCAGATCAATTCCACAATCAGCGAACTCAAGCGACTCTTCCTTGTGGAGGACCTTGTGGATTCCGTTAAGGTGTGTTCCTCTAGGTAGAACTGTAAGTTGATACTGAGTGAGGGGTAGAAACAGGGATTAACCATGTCACTAGGAACATGTAGTGTTCACTGTCGTATTTTGTGAAATGTCTGTTCATAGATGGCTCCACAAGTGCTTAGCCTCAAAGAAGTGGATTTGTAGATTTTTGTGATCTTACCTGATTTCACCTGATTTCACCTTTTCTTGAGTTTGTGGGGAAAATACTCTCTCTCTCCCTCTCCCTCTCCCTCTCTCTCCCTCCCTCCCTCTCTCTCTCCCTCCCTCCCTCTCTCTCTCTCACCCTCCCTCTCTCTCTCTCTCCCTCTCTCTCCCTCTCTCTCTCCCTCTCCCTCTCCCTCTCCCTCTCCCTCTCTCTCTCTCTCTCTCTCTCTCTCTCTCTCTGCCATTCTCTCTCTCTCTCTCTCTCTTTCATTCTCTCTCTCTCTCTCTCTCTCTCTCTCTTTCACTCTCTCTCTCTCTCTCTCTTTCTCTCTCTCTCTCTCTCTTCCTCTCTCTCCCATTCTCTCTCTCTCTCTCTCTCTCTCTCCCATTCTCTCTCTCTCTCTCTCTCTCTCCCATTCTCTCTCTCCCATTCTCTCTCTCTCTCTCTCTCTCTCTCTCTCTCCCATTCTCTCTCTCTCTCCCATTCTCTCTCTCTCTGCCATTCTCTCTCTCTCTCTGCCATTCTCTCTCTCTGTCATAATCATTATAATGTCAATGACATTACTGACAATAGCTCACTGGTGATTTAGTATTTGTGGAGCCATCTATGTATAAAGAAGGAAGGGAAAAAACATTGGTATATGCACACATACCATCCCAGGTGGCATTAGGCATAGATGAATTATTGTGCCTTTCATGGTCAAGATGAAGACTTTTTTTTAAGAAACTGCTTTAGGCAATACTGTAAGTAATAACCCTTTTTAAAGAATACATTTCATTTTCATTAGAGAAATCTCATGTTTTTTATAATATTTCAAAAACAATTTACAATGTTTATGAATTATTTGTAGTGCTATTATTTCATATTAAGAGTTATGTTTGGTTTATTATCTGTTTGGTATATTATGATTCATGAATTCTCTGTCCATGATTTTGTTGTTGAACCAAGGTATTTATTCCAGTTTGGTTGTCTGCTTTGGTGTTTGACCTACTTGGGATCTTGGTTCAATGGTTTGACCCTCGTCATCCTTGCGGTTGTAGCTCTCTTCAGCCTTCCCAAAGTCTACGAACAGAACCAAGCCCAGATTGACCAGTATGTTGGTCTCGTTCGCTCACAAGTTAACGACATCATGTCCAAGTAAGTAATTTTAAAGATAATCGTAATGCTGCTTAGAAAATTGAGTTTGGAACAAGATGCATCGATCTGTTGACATGTGTTCAGTGTCTCTTAGAAGTAGTCAGGATTTCTATTTGAGAAATTTCTCTAAATACAGAATAAGAGCAGCTAGAGAATTTTTTCTAATTTTTTTCTTTTCTTTTTTTTTACAGGGTGAAGGCTTCCCTCCCCATTGGAAACAAGGAGAAAACCCAGTAAGACAAAGAAAACATCAACGTGTGATATCCTGAGTGCATCTGTGTTTGCGCTACATCAAACCACTGGTGTGTTGCGGCATCTGCACCGTCGAAGTGCACACATTTGTGTGCAGAGTAATCCCAGAGAGGAACCAACCAATCCTATTGTGGTCTGGCTTGCAATGCTCCCCGAAGTCACACAATGTTTCCTGATGGGAATGCACTAGCTAGCTGCCATGTCTGTTGTAATGATAGGTGAACTTTGTAATATTGCTTTAGCTATTATGGTAACATCTCTTCAATGGCAGTGAACAAGTTTTTGTGTACAGTAAACCAGTGATGGAACCCAGCAGCCAAGTTGTGAGGTTTGGGGAGCATAAAGACAGTTTTATGAATGAAAGAGGCACACAGTGAGAAAAAATATATAAATTAAGAAGCACTTCCAGCTGATGATATTATTAGTGCTATGAAGATGATGCTCAGTTGATGCTATTGTGCCTCTGGTCACCCTATTTCTGATTCTCACCTTTGCTTGCTTGTGTCGGTTAGAAGATTCTCTGTAGCATCAAGGGTGTTTAGCATGTGCTGGGCATGCTATTTATGCAGTGCACCCAAGGTATAAACAGGAAGTGGTGTTATAGTTATACATACAATCAAGGGTGAGGAACATGTTTGTGAAATACACTACTCCATTGTATAGTCATTGCATTATCGTTCTTTGTAGTATTTTTTTTTCTTCTTCTTTCATCTTTCTTTTTATTAATTAGCACTGTGAAAGGAGTATCAATGCAATCATTTTCAGTTGTTTAGTTTGTCCTTATATGCTTCAAACTGGCTGTCATATATGGTTAATGTAGAATTGCCAATTAGTGCAAAAGATCTGTTGTCCATTGTCAGTCTTCTAAGATCTGTCTTTATTTATAATTCTCATGCTTTTAAAATTTTCTATTGAAAGAAAAATCTCCAATGTACCCAAGGCATATACTTTTATAAAGGATAAGCAAATAGTGTTTTGATTTTTTATATATAATCACCAAAGTAACTCTGTGGGAAACCTGCTTCCATTTCAATGGGTGTTCTCTTGTGTCTGTGAAGTGGGAAATTCCCCATATGTCATAGTGCTGTTGCTTGCCACAGTCGTCTATTAAATAACTGTCTACAACCTCTTTAAGTGTTATGGAGATGCAAGTGAGGATTTAAGCTTATATTACTACTAGATATGTTTAATTATTGTATTCAACATCTAGGGGCTATTATTTGCTCTTGTTGTAACTGATGAATTCTATTAGATATCTGGCTGAATCTAGTTCGGAGATTTACATATATGGAAAGCTTTTATTTATATTTGGGTAATGGGTAGGAAAATATAGAAAAAAAAAAATTATGCTTAAGTTGAAGGAGTTTTCTAAGTACTTGTAAGTGTTCTTTCATATTGCATTAAATACTGTCACAAACAACAGTAAAGTTGCTGTACTACCAAATAAAAACATTCAAGATTTACAACTTTTTTTTTTTTATTCCTTTTGTGTAAATAATTTTTGTGCAACTTCTTACACTTTGACATTCTGTAAACTATTGCTATTCCTATGACATGCAGAAGATAGCAGTGTTTGGATATGCATTAATGTATTGCAGTTTGAGGAACGACTAAATTCTAATGGTAGAGAAATTGTTTTTGCAAATACCACCTTCATATTTGTTAAGAACTGATTTAATAAATTATAACAGGGTTCAGGCACATCCTTAAAAAGTCTTAGATAATCATTTTGAAATTATGGCCTTAAAAAGTTTTGAAGGTATAGCTTTTCCTGTCGCTGATCTTAAAAGGTCTTAAATTTGCCCAAGGCACATCTTTGTTCATGTAAATTTTTATATATCTTTTACTGGTGGACACTTGCAATTCCCTCATTTGTGGATCTCCACACAGCTTCATAAGAAATTATATGTCAACATTAGACCTTAACCTTTGCTGATCAACACAAGTCTACCTATTGGCTGCTGTGCAAAAAAATAATCTATCCAATAGGCTGTCAAAATCATGAGGTGAATTTTTTATCTTGGTCACTCACATTACAACTAGGCCTACACAAAATAGGGAAGTGTGTATTCATTGACAAATGGCTCCAGGTCTTAAGAAGCAATTGATATGTCTTACAAAGTTTTAGAAAGGTCTTAATTTTTATCAGCTTATACCTACAAGAACCCTTAGCCAATTAGAGCATTAAAAATGGATGGCTTAGGAGACGTGCTTATATACCTATAGATCTATGTATGTATATATATCTATATATCTATGTATATATTCATATATTTATATAAACCTTTGTATATAGGTGTAAATATCTATACATCTATGTATATATCTATATTAACATATATGCGTCCCCCTAATTCCTTGCCCATTTGTCATGGGGGGGCTTAGGAGACCAGGACTGGGACCCAATGCTGGGGATCTCCTCTACCTCGGACCTCAGCCCTTGACAACTAATTTTGAAGGGCCTTTTCTCCCTCCAGCTTTGTTTCCGTCCCTTCTCCAACCCCTTCTACTATCTACTTCCTAAGGTGTAAGAGCCGTGCTGAAAGGATGAAAGGAGGACTTTGTGCCAGTCCTGAATGGTCTGAGGGAACCATGGGCATGGTATTGCCCTGTTTAAGTTGTCTAGGCCTTATCCCTCAAGAGGAAACTGAGGGGTGGACTGTTTCTTTCCCCAACATAGTCAAGACTTCCCATGGCCAGTAATGAAGATGTAATGCAATTATTAGGGGCAACAAGGCTTGCCCCTTCATCAAATAGCCCCACCAATTCAAACTCTCCCGGCTCCCCAACCCCAGGCTCTCCTTTGACCATGACTCCAAACACTGAAACTACTACCCACTCCTCAATGCCTACTAGTGCAACACCCACTCAAGCAGAGACTCAATCTCCAGAAGACATTCCTACTCCCCCAACTTACTCAGTTTCATCACCTCTATCCCCACAACCTTCTTCATCAAACACCCCAACCTCCCTTATTACTACCTTACAGCCTTATTCTCCATCTCTGTAATATTACCCCCCTCAACAGTGCTCCCTCTTCCACACGTCCCCGTCCTTCTACCACCATTAACTCTACAAATATCTTAAATACTCTATTTAACCCAGCTAAATGGGACCATACTCAGGCAACACTTCTCTTTCAACAATGTCTCCAAAAACAAGTGGGCAGAGTCCTTTTCTGTTCCCGTCTCGTAACAGTCACATGCTTTAACATTATCAAATCTAACTGATCTCTCTGGCAACCCCATTCCTGCAGAACCTCATTCAACTCTATACTTGTACCGGAACTGTCTGTCTCTCCCCAGCAAACTGCCCAGTCGATACCAAAGATTGGTCAGACTGTGGAGAAGACTTATTAGGATGCTTCAAAGACCAAGACGTGAAATCAGTACATTGCTACACCATTCCTCCTAAAGGTCATGAAAAGAAACCGATCAACATTGCCAAAATTACTTTCAGTATATATGACCTTCCCTTTCATATTGGTGGACAATCCCTCCCTGTTCGACAATACTAACCTCCTCCCCGTCAATGTCAAAACTGTGGCACTTTAGGCATTCTGCCAAACATTGCCGTTCCACAGACCGATGCCCCATATGTGCCCAATCCGGTCATAACCGATCAAACTGGTCTGCACAAACACATACATGTGCTAACTGCGGTGGCCCCCATAATGTATTTTATATAGGCTGTCACACTTACAAGTTTGAGTCTGAGGTAGCAACTTAGATGCAAAAATGGTCTTACTCTACTTGAAGCCAGACAGGAAGCACGCCGACAAGGTTTCTCTCATACTCCCTACTCTATTAATGTCGCTCACTCTGCCACTCCCACTCCACCCCAAGATGTACCTACACCTTCCCCTATACCTACTTATTTCCCCACTTCCACTTCTACATCCTACCTTCCCCAGTCAAATTCTTTTGTCACTCTAAATCCAGACACTCCAATCTCAACTACAGCCCCAACACCGTCCCGGACCTCTCCCTCCCCCCCAGTACCCGCAGCAGACAGACTAAACGTTTCAACCCTTCTTCCCCTATTGCACACTCACCTCCACCTACCTTTGCCTTTATTCCTCAAAAAGTCTTCCCCCCCCCCCCTTATAAGAAAACCTTTGTCTTACAAAATTCTCCAACCAACTCCATTGCAGAAACTATGGAAGATATTCAAAGCTATATGCTTGTGGCACAAAATTCCACTACTCATACTTCCTCTACACTCAAAGTGACTGCCGATATCCATCTTCCTCCTACCCCCTCTCAACACAACCCATCTCCCTCAACTTTGTCTACTGCCGATATCCATCCTCCTCCTACTCATATTATTCCTACACCACTTCCTCCTACTCCCTCCCAACACAACCCATCCCCCTCACCTCCATCAACACTTACATTAACCCTCTCTCCATCCCCTTTATCCTTTCAACTTCCTCCTTGATACACATGTGAATCCCTCGTGTTTCAACAATAAGCCCTTCCCCAGATCCTTCACCTCCTGATAACCCTCCCGATACTACACCAACCCCTCCCCCTCTGTAATTCCTTATCTCACCCCTAGCTCCTTCCCATTCAAATTCCCAAACATGTAATGTATCCATTATCACTTATAGAACTGAATTATAGCTCTCCTACATTGAAATATTCGCGGTTTCAGTTCTCACAGAACTGACCTTCGTCATATCCTTTCTTCTTGTAATCCATCCATTATCTGCCTCCAAGAGACTCTTCTTACACATCCTCCTATTCCAATTCCCAACTACCATTTTGTCTCTCCCTCACACTCCCTTTGTATCGTCTGTATTATCCATCAGAAAACACCTTGTCATACCTCCCTTTCAAACCACTGTCCAGTGCACAGTTATTTGGATCTTTCTTCGCCGTCGGATCACAGTTATTTCAGGCTACTTCTTCACCTCCCATCCCATTGACTGTTGCCTCTGAAACTCTAATTTCCCAACTCCAACACCCTTTCCTCACAGTTGATTTCAACTGCTGTCACACTGTGGGATGATTCTATCACTGCCTCCCGAGACCGATCTCTATAACGCTTCCTCTCCACAAATAACATAATTATTCTTAATTCAGATCGCCCAACACACTTTGACATGCGCACGCAATACTTTTCATGCCTTGACCTCTCTCTATGCTCCCCTTCTCTTTATTTAGATTTCCATTGGTCATTTCTAGACCACTTCCCCTATAGTTTATATACAGTTTATATATAGTTTTTTATACAGTTCTAGACCACTTCCCAGTTCTCCTTCCTCCTACTTCATATGTACCACTTCCTAATTCCCCACGCTGGTGCTTTGATAAAGCTGATTGATGTACTTTCACTTCACTCTCTACTATACTTATCTGTCCACCCTCCTTCCCGCCCATTTCAGATATGCTACAATGTTTTACAACCACGATCCTAAGTCCTGCCAATACAGCCATTCCTTGAACCTCAAAGCCCTATACCTCCAAATGTGTTCCATGGTGGAATTCTGATTGCACCAAAGCGCTTCGCTTAGAACAAGCAGCCTGGAAGAGTTACCGCTACAAACGAGGCAACCACAACCAGATAACAGCCCTTATCTCCTTTAAAAGAGCATCAAGGAATGCACCCCTATCACTTTCACCCTATCCTCTGATGAGTCCTATAATGCTCCTTTTTGTTCGTCTGAGCTCAACGCTGCCTTACAGTCGTGCCGCAACACTCATGAAAGCCCTAATGCTATTCCCTATCGTATGCTCCAACACCTCCCATCTTCCGCCCTCTCCTTCCTATTAACTATTTTCAACCACATATGGACGTCAGGAAATTTTCTTTCTCATTGGCGAGAAGCTCTTATCCTACCTTTCTTGAAACCCAATAAATCAGATACCCTCCCTCAAGATTACCGTCCCATCGCTCTAACTAGCTGCTTGTGTAAACTACTAGAAAAAATGTTTAACTTACGCTTAATGTGGTATCTTGAATCTCACAATCTCCTTTCTCCTTCCCAGTTTGGTTTCCGCCGTGGCCGAAGTACAGCAGACCCCCTTGCCCATTTCGAGACATATATTATATCTACATTTGCATGCCATGAATCCGTATTAGCCTTATTCTTTGACCTAGAAAAAGCATATGATACCACATGGCGATATCATATTCTCCAACAATTGTGCTCCATAGATATACGTGGAAACATGGGTGTCCTCATAAAATCTTTCCTCTCCAAATGTACTTTCCAGGTCAAAATTGTCTCTTCCATGTCATCATCCTTTCCTAAGTTAGAAGGTGTCCCACAAGGAAGTATGCTTAGCACCACTTTATTCCTTATTGCTGTAAATGACTATTTCAGTCCTACCACCAGGAGCCTGGGTATCACTATATGTTGATGACTTAACCATCTATGCCTCTGGCACATCCATACCAGATCTCCATCAGTTCCTTCAGTCTGCAATAGCATCAGTATCTTCTTGGGCCACTAACCACGGCTTTCGCTCTTCTATCTCCATGCTTTTCTCTCGCTCATGTGTAGGTCCCCAACCTCCACTCTTCTTACAGACCGCTTCACTCCAATACCGTTATTCTGACAAATTTCTAGGCGTTATTTTTGACTCCAAATTGTCCTGGCGAGACCATATCTTGCCTGCAAATCTTACAAACTCTTTCCCACATATCCTTGGGCTCAGATCGCAAAACTCTCCTCCATCTTCATGTTACCTTGATCCTCTCCACTCTAAATTATGGATACCATATCTACTCCTCTGCCTCAACCTCCCTTCTTGCTCACATTGATACAGTCCACCACTGCGGTCTCCGCTTAGCCCAGGGCGCCTTCTGCTCCTCTCCAGTTGAGAGCCTGTATACTGAGTCTGGCATGCCATCTTTCTCTCGACGTCGAACCCTTCTCTCTCTCCGATGCTATGCTCAATTCCACTAACTTTCCCTTACCAAACTAACTATACCACAATCCCTGCTTCCTACTTTTACCCCTTCTCCGTGTTTACCTACTCCTTTCTCCGTATGCATGGATACCCTCCTCTCCCATTCCCCCTTTCCCCACCTCCGACCTCTCCCATTTTCTGTCCATTCCATCCCTCCATGGCTTTTACCTTACTCCCGTATTTGCTCCTCAGTTTTCCCTGATCCACCAAAATCAGATATCCCCCCTCTGTCCTTCTCATGCACTTCCTTGACCATGTCTCCATTCATTCCTCCTGTATTCATGTTTACACTGATGGCTCCAAATCCACCTCCGGAGCTGGATTCACAGTAACCTTCCCAAATCGCACTTTCAAAATCACCCCCTCTCCTGAATCTTGTCCTTACCACAACTGTATGCACTCTTTGTCTTAAAATGCATATACTCACAGCCTTCTTCCTCTTTCACTATTTTTACCAACTCCCGTAACTCATTAAACCTAATAAAATCTATGCACTCGACCAATCCCCTTGTCTGTCTGGTTGTTCTGCCTGTCCACATGCCATAAATCTGTCTGATTTTGCTGGGTGCCCAGCCATGTTGTAATCCCTGGCAATGAACAAGCAAATACTCTTGCACGTTATGCCACTATGTCCACATCACCTCAACCACGCTTCTCACATATTCCAGCTACGGATTATTACCCCCACTTTAAAACCTTCTTTTATACCCGATGACAATCTTTCAAGCCTCCACAATAATACATTACATACTGTAAAACTATCAATCTCCTCTTGGTCAGCTCCATTTCACCAGAACAGATGCTGGAAGACGGCCCTCGCACACTTACATATCAGCCACACCCACCTTACACACGCCTATCTAATATCACACTCTAACCCACCCCTATGCCCCCTATGTAATGTCCCTCTTTCTGTTGTCCTGTCCACGCTTTACTACAGCCCACACCTCTGCTTTCCCCCACCTATCGTCCCTTAACTGCCCTTCCAACATATCAGACATCCTTACAGAATCCCACGGCTTCTGCCTTGGCAACTTGTTCTTCCTCAAACACATAAATATCCTTCACTTGATCTAATTCCCTTACCTAAACCACCATAACCCATGCCCTCATCAACTCCTTTACCCATCTTTAACCTTTCAACATTACTCTAGATAGTTGACGCATAGCAACTATCACCTGTCATCACACCTTCCTATAGGGCTATATGACCTTAAATATCTATCAGGAATCCCACCACTAACATCAACACCATTTCCACCATCAATAATAAGAATAACAATAATAATACTAATACTAATAGTAATAAATTGAGTCATACAAGTAACAACATCAATTATGTTTAAAATAATAAAATTACTTTTTGAAAAATAAATGATGAATGGAATAAATAGGTTGGCCTGTAGTAGTAATAACTGATTCCTTGGTGGCCAAGTGTTTATGGAGGCATCTATGTGTACAAAATAACAATTATATCAACACTAAATTAAAGAGTTCATGGCATCAATGGGTTCATACAGTTAATTGTGCTGATTCAACATTTTGTGCTGTGTGGGCCTGCCAATTTATGCAAACTGTATAATGTTTTTTTTCTAACATTTCCTCCTTGTTCAATTAAACAACAACACTGACTCTCATACTACAGTCACTGAATAAACCTGAGAAAATTCTTGACAAATTTAAGAAGGAAGCAAAATTGAAATGTGAATAAAAGGTCTTATTCTTGCCACAAATTAAAGCTTTAAGGAAAAAGAAAAACATTAAATCAACAATATAAACTTTCTTTCTAGAAATTAATCTAGTATCTCTTACAAAAAAATAATTAATACCTTTATGGATAAGAGCAGTCTACAACCATATCCAGATATACAGCAATTATTTGTAAATTAAACTACCAGACTTATTTACATTTAATTGCCCACTCAGACAAGCTTCCACTGCTTGTTTTGATTTTCCATGATATATCCTATTCCATTAAAACAAAGAAGTGTTGCCTCACAAACTTCATAGAGGTACTTAATCACATTATCTTCTACAGTAACATCATGGTTTCTTGTACATCTGTGTTTTTGAGCAAACTTAACATATTCCAAAACAGGCCTTACTTAGCAGACTAGATCCAACACCAATGCACCTTCTAATCTCAGCTTTTGTATATCTGGATTTTCTTTGATTCCTTTTTCTGTTGCAGAATACAACTTTCAAATATGAAACACTTACTTCATCCCTTAGCATTTTGTAGTTCAATGAATTTATTAAGTCTTAACTGGGAGATCCATACATCCTCAGGAGGTCCACCTAAAGCTTCTGTATCTTAAATAGGTAACAGCTAATTTCACAGAAAGATTTACTTTAATTTTTCTATCATACACAATCACATACAAACAAAATTCTGGCAAAGTATTTTTATGCTTTGGGAAACTCAATTAGAAGACTGGTGAATTCCACCAAGTTAATATTCAATCTGACTGCTTTTGGGTCAAAGCGCAGGTGACTGGCCCTGTGGTTGGTGCGCTGCAATTATTGAACCACTTTGCTGACTTTTCCCAAGTCTTGACCTATTGAGAATGGAGAGCACAATTATCATGATTGTCAAGTATGCATCAACTCCTTGGTGATGAATACGGCTACAGCTGTCATGAAATAACAGACTTTTGAGTTGGGTTGGCCTGCTTATGCCTAGTCATGAAGTCTAGACTATTGAATAATATTACATCACAAATAGATCCGTCCCCCATCACCATAGGATTAAATGGGAGTCCTATATTTTGTGGGTCAATTGAATACTTACATTTCTAAGAGAATTTTCTGTTCACAAAGACATATGCAAACACCCATGCACGCATGCATGCACCCGCACCCGCACACACACATTCATAAAAGAAAAAATTACCTTTCAGGAAATGCCAATGAAGACTGAAATACAAAGGAAACCATATATATAATGGTCTTTTTTTATGCACTTTGGTTTTCTCTCACTCTTTCCTTCCCCTTCTTGAAAGGTGACTTGTAGTGCCTTTTCCTCCTAATCCTCTTCTTCAGGGAGGGAGGCCATGCTCTTCTCCAAGCCTTCCTTTGGGTGTTTTCCCTGTCCCCTCCTGGATTGGAGTCTGTGCTTGGCTGTGATCTGTAGCTCCCCTCACGGCATGCTGTCTGTGAATGGCATGAGAAGGGGCTCATGTCTAAGAGAAACATCAGTGTCACCATAATGTTAACAATGAACATCAGTGAATAGCACGAAATGGGTGGCCTTTTGTCTAGGAGAAAGGTCTTCTATGCAAACTTATCATCTGACAGTTAAAATCATGACGAGCAGGATATGAATGTCTTGTCTAGGAGAAAGATCTATGTAACCTATTGATCTGAAAGTGAAAGTTAGTGGATGGGAGGGGAGATTATCATCAGTTACATTTTTAAGAGCAGAAATCAGTAAATTGCAATTATCATGTAAAGCAGGTTTCGTAAGTAATTTTAAGAACCACACATTTTTCTTCACTGTGAAAAACTTCTAAAGCAACCTTAGGAAGGAAGAACACTGTGAGAAAACTTCCAACCTGAAGCAAAATTGTAATGCCTTGAGGCAACTGTATATTATTTGCCTGTCTTAACATTGCCTGGGAGACAGGCTGATTGAAGATTTAACCACTTCAGACTCAAGTTTCCTATACTTCTACATTGAGAGCCATATGACAGCAAAAAAGGATTGTTCAAAAAAATGGAAAGGAAAAAATATAATGATAAAACTAGAAAAATAAATAATATGATCCAAGAACCCTATAAAATTAATAAAGCATGAATGGCATTTTTCTCTTCTGATCTATACCATCAATATCACATAAGTCATAATGTGATTTTAGTTAATCTATTTGTTTATGCATGGAGTGCTCCACAAGTGCTCTGTTATTAAGGAGTCAATTACTAATCCTACCTATACACCAATATATTTTTTCGCTTGATTTTTGTTAACATCCCTTTTCATCTTCTAATGCTATGAGTATTGTTAGTAACATTGCATTAATCATTTCAATAATAACAGTATCAATATTAACAGCATTAGAAAAAATACTTTCCTTAAACGCTCAAGAAAGGGGGAAATCAGGGGAGATCACAGAGGCCAGGGGTAGCCAACCAGTCAATCACGAATGACTGGTCGATCAAAAGAATGTTTAAAGTTGATCACACTACTGTACCTGTTAATAATTTGTCCTTCAGAAGTTGTCATGCAAATACCTGCAATAGCATATTCAAGTACTCATGATACTTGGATTATTATATCTATATTTATAATGATGTTACACTATTACAGTTACATCTATGGAATATGTTTGAATCTTAGGCTATTAGATCGCATCAGGGGAACTGTAGAAGAAGTAGCTCATATCTCATAAAAGGTTGGCCACCCCTGACACAGGCCTCCTAATTGGCTCTTGGTGGCTGAGCACCTGAGCTGTCTATGAGTAAACAAAATTTCCATAACAAAACTACAGTGAACATAACTTCTGGCAGTAATAAGTTAATAATGATATGAGAAAAAACATTTTGTATATTCATTTCTTCTCTGTTCAATCATTCATCTTATCAAATATTATGTAATTTTATTCTATATACATGGGAAAACAAATAATTCCTAATAGTTTAAATAACTGTCTTCAAAATAATAATGGACTTCCAAAGCATGCACTGGGCATTTATCACATCCAATAAAGAAACATTAACAAAAAAATGAAAAATAGTATCCCAAAAGGATAGACAGTTTATGGATAAAATACAGTCTTCACACAAGTGCCAGTGTATAACATGCCTTATTTTACGAATGGAGTTGTTTGCAGCAGCCAGTCGTCTCTTAATTAATATATTTATAATAATATTCTGAATCAAAAGGAGAGTATTTATATAAAAAAGGAAAGAAATACTATTTCTTTCTAGGCTAGTATGATGCATACTGTATGCATTTTATCTTATTTTATTCTCATTATAGTGTACTGGGAATATCAAGCATGCTGTACTGGTACTGATTTTTTTCAGTCCCTAATATCTGAGGAAAAACATAAATTACTCAATTACTTATGCCTGCAGAATACATACGCTGCAATATATAGAAAGAAAGTTTAACATTACTATAAACAGATTTATCACTTTGTCTTATGCTTCTCACTTTTGAATCATCACATGAGCAAATTAACACACCAAAGAAAATCTCACCTGATGATAATTCCTCATTGTAAGGCCATTATCCATCGAGATGATGACCAGAATGCCGCTTTAGGGACAAGCGTTGAGATAAGGGATTGACGACCCATTGCAATCCAAAAATCTGGCATGGGGTAAGTTCCAATTAATAAATATAGTAATGTGCTATTACACAAATCAAGTTTAACAAAATGCTACACACAATTTTATGCAAAGAGTGAGAAAGGAATTCCTGTGTGACCAATATCCACTTACTACATGACAATTTTGTAAAAGGCACACAAATATTCCACAAGAACTTGCTGTAAATCCTTAGTTATAGGAATAAGGAATACATTTCCTTATCAAGATCGTCAGCTGACAGTATATTATGGAATATATAATTATTTTTCAATAAACTTAATCACTAATACATGCACTCCAACTTTCAAAATATTATTGTTCTATTTCAATCCACTTAAAACTTGTTCTGATACTGGTTAGAGCCTATGAATTCAAAGAAAGTTGTGGGGGATAATGAAATCTGTGACTTGTCCCTCTCATCATTACACTCAAATCATGACTTTATGTGAAATTAAATTCAAAAGTTAATTTTCCTTGTCTGGTGCACTAACCTATCCGAGAATCAAGGCCTATTGAAAGTAAAGCAGTGGCTGTGCCTTTGTCTAGGGGTCTTTAACCTCTGAGATGATGGAGGCCCATGAGAGGCAAAAAGACTTTTTCATTTGACTATAAATCAACAGGACAAAATCCATAGATCCATGACTACATATCACTTTCCAGGAAATTAACAAGCTACCTATTGGGGCATATTTTTTGTTGTTAATCAAAAGAAGTCATCAATACCTTGACTAATGACTGACAGCTGCATTGCATCTGGTAATAACCCTTGTTGTTATGAATTTATCAACAAAAACAAGGTCCCTGAGAGAAGACTATCAAGATGTTGTATGATATGTAAAGACTGTCTCCAGTAATTTTCCTTTCTATGATGCCATATATTACATTCAATAAATTCTTTTTAATAACTGTGTACAAAAAATAAATATTATACACCCTTATATAGTATAATTACATATATTGAGGAAACTGCTCTATTAATCCACTGTTGTCATGAATATTGTAATTTCCACTGTAGTTCTTTTTTTCAAACATATGTTTACACACAGACTACTCCATAAGTGCTCAGCTTGACAAGTGCATGGCACTGGGGGCTCCCAATGTCATTGGGTTAATGTAGATGCTGTTATTATAAGCATTATAATCATTATAATGTCATTAATATAATCTTAGCAATAAAATCTCTAACATACATATCATCCTCAGTGGCAATGGGTTTAGAAAATGTCGGGTTGCAGACTGGGAACAGAAGAAAGGGTAACTACTGGAAAATCAAGAAATCTGGCTTGTCTCTCTTAAAATCAGCAATTCTTACAGGATGAAATTTCACTTAAAAATTTGGTCTTGTACTTCCAATCACAAAACATATTTTGTGTCCTTCATAACTATGAACTGATGAAAATGTTAGTCAAAAGATAAGCTGATGCAGTCGTTTTGTTAAGACTGAACAGATGAAATCTCATGTAATACGTAAATTTTAATCAAATGTCAAATGCCCCAATACTGTCAAAGAAAAAATACTAAATATAGTTAACGCTTCCTTTTTCCCTGAATGAAACCAAAATATAAATATGCTATGAAATAAAATTCTAAAGGTAATTATATTGTTAACTAAAACTTCGATCTGTATAAAAAAGACCAACACTAAGCATATCTAACCCAATGGAACTGGAAAACAATCAAGGGTGCATTAACCACTGCTTATGGGTTGCTTGCAAAAGATAAAATTCACAAGTAGGAGATAATGTTTTTCCCCCTTGTTTCAAGACAATATGTTTGTTCCTTTTCAATAAAAGTAACAAAAGATGAGGGCTAAGTTTGACTTTGGAGGCTGAAGTTCAAGGACTAGCTCTGTTGGAGCCACAAAATTCCATAGCTACATACTATGCAGACCAGAGAGCAGCTTCCATTGTCATGGCATATATAGGTGGCATCAGGAATTTGAGATGACTCAGATTGCGCAGATTGTGAAAAGTGTCTGTACGTACAGTTGGTATAGTCTGTTTCACACAACCATAAGGGTAAACTAGAAAATAAGATACTTTTCACCTATGATACTTGCTTCCCAAGTGGATGATAAAAAAAGTGTGCAATATTTTGGTATACGTTCACAGGAAAATTTATGGCACAAGAAATAATCTCCTGCTGCCAGAAATAATAGTGCCAGAAATGAAGAAAATATATTGCAACAAATAATGCGTAGAAATTAAGTCCACAGTGATAAGGTGGGGTCCAGGCACAGTGCCCCAAATATGGAGATACAGTGATTGGGTGGGGGCCTGGGAACTAATACGATGATGTTTGTAGATCCCCAAGAGTGACTGGAGGGGTGCCGTCACTTGGTAAACAGTAACCAATACTTTGATTTGTGATGGAAAGTGATCCAAGATTAATTGCTACTACAGTGTAAATAACTGAAACAAGAAATAATAATTGCAAGATTGGAAGACTGTATGAAGCAAAAAAAAAAAAAAAAAAAGTTTTACACAATAGTTCTGCCTATTGGATCATGATTTTAGCATCCTTGGATAACCCTCACTCTAAAGATTCCAAACATATAGAAATTATTAAGCAGAAACCCACTAAATCCTCACATTCTTCTCCCTGATAGCAGGGGAAGGCATGAAAGGTACCATGGAAATTGTGGGGTAAAATATGAATATACACAGAATCAGACACTATATTGTCTAATGTTAATTATTAATCTAATTGTTGCAGGGGGCTGTGTCCCCTGCAACCCCCCATGAGAGAACTCCTACCTCCCCTACCCCTGCCCAGAAAAACAAAGAATCATCCATGCATTCATGACAGGAAAGAACTTATGACTGCCACACGGGAGCGCTGTTGCCGAGTCTGTCTAATGCTCACTCCTGCCGTGAATATGTGAAGGATTCTTTGAGCAGCTTCCAGGGGGGGCATTATATTTGGCAATAAAATGACCCTCCCCTGCTATTGGTCTGTAATGGGAAGGTTTCCACACACTAATTTTTATATCTTTGGTAACTAGAGAGTGAGAAGAATCCAATGATACCCAAATAGTCAGTATCCCTTAGGAGGAACTATTGCATAAAATTACAAAACATTATATTCACTGAGCTTAATTCAGAATCCTTTAAACTTAGCAAGGTAATGTTTTCTAATATTTCTGCATAACTGATTGTCATGATTTTTGTATTGTTGCATTCCTTTCACTCTCTAGTTTCCAAATATATAAAAATCATTGCATGGAAACCCCTATACCCCCAAATTTTTGGCCCGGATAGTAGGGGAGGTCATGTAAGGTACCTGGGAAATTGTGGGGTAAAATATGAATAATATTGTCTAATGCAGGGGGCACAACTTCCCCCCAAAAAACAAAGAATCCTCCATGTATTCATGGCAGGAGAGAACATATGACCGCCATGTGAGACTGCTTTTGCCAAGGGACACGGCCCCCTTCAGTAAACAAAATACAAACTGATTCTGAGTAAATTATTTATATCTTATCCTGCGATTTCCCAGGTACCATTCATGCCCTCCCCAGATATTGGGGCCAACCTTGCTGCCGATGGGGGTTTGGGGGGTTTCCACAC
>NW_027214046.1:22500-25000 GCF_042767895.1 Penaeus vannamei | reverse complement strand
ACACACACACACACATATATATATATATATATATATATATATATATATATATGTGTGTGTGTGTGTGTGTGTGTGTGTGTGTGTGTGTGTGTGTGTGTGTGTGTGTGTGTAGATACAAATATGTATATGTATATATATATATATATATGTATATATGTATGTATATATATGTATATATATATGTGTGTGTGTGTGTCTGTGTCT
This sequence comes from Penaeus vannamei, assembly GCF_042767895.1. Classification (NCBI taxonomy): domain Eukaryota; kingdom Metazoa; phylum Arthropoda; class Malacostraca; order Decapoda; family Penaeidae; genus Penaeus; species Penaeus vannamei. The sequence continues at coordinate 24,796 of NW_027214046.1, read as the reverse complement.
CTGTGTGTGTGTGTGTGTGTGTGTGTGTGTGTGTGTGCGTGCGTATATATATATATATATATATATATATATATATATATATATATATATATACATATACATATATTCTACATATATGTATATGCATTTGTAATATACATACATATATATACAGAAATGTATAACCATATATACATATATGTGCGTGCGTTTGTGTTGTGTGTGTGTATGAACATATATCCTCATCATTATCGGGGAGCTAACGCCGACGGGGGCGCATAGCGAGTCCCTACCTGGCAATCCGCCAGGTAGGGGCTCGGCTCATCTCGAGGTTCTCATGATAGTTTTGATCGAATTAGCGAAACCACGACTTCCTAGGTCGTCCCACAGGCCTCCTCCAGCCAGGGGTGTCTTATACAGACACAACCTGGTAGGTAGGATCATTCTGTGGTAAACGAGCCAGGTATTCATATAGTCTTAGTTGGTGACCATGGATTGCGCAAGGCTAACGGAGCAACCATCGATTGGACCTGTTGTCTCGGGGGACCTATTATAAAAGGCATCAAGACGAGACTCCAAGGTGCATAACATCCAGGTTTCACTATTGTATAGTAAAAGTGCCATTATCAGGGCCTTGAAAACACGTAGCTTGATCCTTCTACACAGGTACCAGCATCTCAAAATACTCTTGTCGAGAGAGTTCATCTAAATGCATCTAGAGCCACAACTAGGGTTTCCAAAGACTTAGATAGAATAGCAATATCATCAGCAAAGTCAAGGTCAGTAACCTTGATATTGCCCACAGATAGTAGTTCTGCACAGTCTCTAGTTCCTGCAAGTGTTGAAAACTGTTTGGGCAAGGACATAGCCTTGCCTCCCTCCACCACCTACCACCCGTCCACCCTCCACCACCTACCACCCCCTCCTCCCCCCACCACCTACCACCCCCTCCTCCCTCCACCACCTACCACCCTCTTCTCCCTCCACCACCTACCACCCCCTCCCTCACTCCTGAGCTAACAGGACAGAAGCTCGGCAGGGCCCCACCACACTTTACAACACTTTCAGTATCAGTATACCGACAACTAGGACAGCATGCAACCCCTGCGCTATAGGTTCGCCACCAGCCTTTAACAGTTCATCTCAGATGCCACAGATACTAGCTGCTTTACCATTCTTTAGCTCAACACTCCTGAACCGCAACAGGATCTGAGACGATCTGGCCATCTACTGAGCGAACTGCAGTCACCTGTGAAAAGGGCTTGGAGATTCTCAGGGCTTGGTATGCAGGACGAAGGTCATTTACTAAGAAAAGGCCTTTGACCTCCTCTGTTAGACTCCTAATAAACTTTTCCTTGTCTCTTCTCAATAGTGACCGAGTTCTGCGCACCTGAAAATGGTATAAATCCCGATTCCATGTCAGATGAGCCACACAACAAGCATCTGAAGCTTCCAGTGACTCCTGCGAGATAAAATTCTATCTTGTTCTTGGGTGTTCAACAATCGATTCTTGGGGTGCATCAAGCATTTCATGCTTGAAGATGTCCCACAAAAGTACAGGGTCTGTCAGATTGTTGAGCACTGTGAAAAGACCAGAGATTCCCTCAGCAAACCCCCAAGCACACTCCCACTCCCTCAGCCTGTCCAAATAAAACATCCTAGGTTGGTCATTGGACTGCTAGAGAAGTTTTGAAGTGGATCCAGAGGGTAATCACAACCAATAAGTGCTAAAGAGGATGTGGTTTATCTCCTTAGCTGCATTACCTGCATCACTGTACCACATCCAACAATGAGGGTCAGAGCACTGGTACCAAGAGCCAGAAATCCTCAATTTCTGGGACCTTGCAAAGTCCCAGAAAAGGAGGCTATTCTCGCTCCCGGCATCAGCTCCCAAACCATAGGGACCGACAGACATCTCATAGCCAGCTCGATCACAGCCAGATACCTCATTGAAGTCAACAACAAAAATACAAATATCTCGCCGCAACTATCTGATACAAATGCAAATGGTGTAGAACATTTTTTTCACGTCGAGTTTACAAACATTGGTAGGAGTGTAAACAGCAATAAGAAACATGAAGCCAAATGCCAGCTTCAGTCTCAGTGCCACTATATGCTCATCGACTGGGGTAACCTCTACTACTGGGGCCGGAGTCTGCTGGATATGGCTAAGGCTATTCCCTGAAGATGGTGACCATCACTGCAATGTAATCAGTAATAGGTATAGCCACCTACCTTTAATGCACCACTGCCAGGTCTTCTCACCTCTGAGAGAGCAGCCACCTCAACTCTCAGCCTCCCTAGTTCTCTTGACAGT
>NW_027214045.1:0-5000 GCF_042767895.1 Penaeus vannamei | reverse complement strand
AGGAAGTAGCAACAGACTTTTAATTTCTCTGATAACCCGGCAGTGTTTCCTTAAGCGTGAGAAATGAACGGCGCATGTTGTATCTGTTCGCGTGACGAGCGGAAGGGAAGGCCGAGGGAAGGACGGAAGGGTCGACGGAGAATTTTAGGGGGAAGAAGCGAGGAAAGGGAGAGGAAAGGATGGGGAAGGGGGAAGGGAAGGAAAGAAAGATAAAGAGAGGAGAGGGATCGTAAAGAGAAGAGGGTGATAAAAAGGAAGGGGAGAGGGAGGAAGGAAGGAAAGGAAAGATAAAGAGAGGAGAGAGATTGTAAAGAGAAGGGGATGAGAGATAAAAAGGAAGGGGAGAGGTAGGAAGAAAGGAAAAGAACGATAAAGAGAAGAGAGAGATCGTAAAGAGAAGGGGATGAGAGATAAAAAAGGAAGGGAAGAGGAAGGAAGAAAGGAAAGGAACGATAAAAAGAGGAGAGACATCATAAAAAGAAGGGGGTGAGAGGGCAAATATAAAGGAAAAGGAGACGGAGGAAGAAAGGCAAAGAAAGATAAGAAAAAAGTGAGAGAGGGGGAGAGAAAGGAGATCCTTAAGGTAAGGGAGTGAGAGGGCAGATAAAAAGGAAGGGGAAGGGGGGAGAAAGGGAAAGAAAGATAAAAAGAGGAGAGAGATCATGAAGAGGGGATGAGAGATAAAAAGGAAGAGAGAGAGGGAGGAAGAAAGGGAAATAAAGATAGGAAGAAAGTGAGAGAGGGGGAGAGAAGGGAGATCCTGAAGGGCAGGGGATGAGAGGGCAGATAAAAAGGAGGAGGAAGCAAGAGAACAGATCTGAGGGGAGGCTAAAAGGGAAAGTATGAGGAAGAAGATGAAGGGGAGGAAGCGAAGGAAGGGATGATAAAAGGGAAGGAAAAGGAAGAGAAGATGAAGGGGTGAAATGAGATAAAAAGGTAAGGAGAGAGAGGGTAAAAGAGAAGGGAGCGAGAAAGAGAATGAGGAAAAGTTCGCAAAATGGGGAGAAATTATAAGCAAGAAGATAAAGGAGAAAGCTATAGAAAAGGGAAGATGGAAGGAAGGGAGAGAGGGGAAGGAAAGAAGAAAGAGGATCGTTAGAATGGAAGAGAGAAGAAGAGCATGAGAGAGAATGCAAAGAATAGGAGAAAGTAGGATGGAATGAGGCTGAGGAGAGGATCTGAGGAAAAATAGAAAGGGAGATGATGAAGGTGATGAAAAAGAGGAAAAATAAAAGGAGAGAGGAAGGGAATAAAGCAAGAGAAAAAGAAGCAGGAGTGAGAAGGAAAGATAAAGAGAAGGAGAATAATGAGTGAGATGGGAAGAAAATAAAAAAAAAAAACGGAAGGATAAGGAGAGGGAAGGAATGAATAAATAGGGAAAGAAGGAGAAAGAAAAAATGGACGAGGAGACAAGGGATGAGAGGGCAACACAAAATAAAAGAATGGGGATGGATGGTGGGAGGGGGGAAAGGGACAAAGCAATAACCAGGAAAGTGAGTACTTGGAAAAGAAGGGGAGATAAGACAAAGGGAGAGGGAAAGATGGAAAAGACGAATAAAGAAGATATAGATAGCAGGAGAGAGGGGAAGGGAATGAGCAAGAAAATTAAAGTAAGAGGTAAGAGAAGGCGAGAGCATAAAAGGAATGGGCGATTGGGAAGAAAAAAAGGGAGAGCAGGAAAAAGAGAATAAATGGAGGGGGAAACCAGGAAAACTAAAGAGAAAGAAAGAAAGACACAGAGATAAACAGATAGATAGTCAAAGATGGATAGATAGTCAGAGATAGATAGATAGATAGTCAGAGATAGATAGATAGATAGTCAGAGATAGATAGTTAGAGAGGGGGGAGGGGTACTTCGCAAAAGGATAGGACAGGGCAGGATTTCTTTTAAGAAGAAAAAAAGTTATAATGGGTTATAATAAGAAATCGAAAAGGAGCTGGAAAATATAACCTGAACCCTTTCGTGCCTGAATAATGAAGGATTTAATTTTTTTGATCAATATATGGCCTTCCAGAACGTACCCCGTTTCTCTCCTGGGGTCTATGGCCCCAGGTTGGGAACCACTGCTCTAGATCGACCGCTTTTTAAGTGCCTCGCTTTAACACTACTATCCTCCCCCGCACTCTTCTACATATTCCTTTACGTGCAGACGCGAGCTCGCGCATGCACGTGAGTATGTATGTGTGTGCGCGTCTGTATATACATATATATATATATATATATATATATATATATATATATATATATATATATATGTGTGTGTGTGTGTGTGTGTGTGTGTGTGTGTGTGTGTGTGTGAAGCGATGGTGTGATAGTGCAGCTGCCACCGCTGGCTAGCCTAATGCAAAAAAAGGGAGCAACCTTGCATAAGCCTCCCCCTGCCAGTGCCTCTCCATCACCGAAACTTCTGTAGTGCCTTCTCGTGGCCTCCCATGAGAAACTGGGTACCTTGCGGTCCCAGGCTAAACTGTGGGGGATCTCGGAGCAGCAGGAGCCCCAGAGGTTCAGGGTCATGACCCACCTGGCCCTGTACCAACTCCTGCCCCTATACCCCCTGGGGTTAATGGGAGGCTCGGGGGAGGTGGGCCTTGCCAGTCCTCCTCCCCCCAGATATAACCAATCGGCAGTGCTCGGTATAATTGGAAAGACTGGGAGGAGGGGAAAAGTCCCTCCTACTCAGCAAGTGAGGTGGACTGTGGGCCCTGCTGGAAGGGCGACTGCTGGAGCGCAGGTTGGGAACGGGAACTACACGTCTCGCCTGCGTTTTAACGACTGCCAGCCCGGAGTGAAGCTTGTGGGGGAAAGCCCTAGGGAGCCCCACAGGTGGATGATGGGTCCCGCAGCCCACCACACTCTTTCATATGGGGCAGCGTCGACAGGGCTGGCAGAGGTAACGTCCACCCGGAGTGACTGCCCAAGGCTGAACCTCAGGCGGGAAGTCAGTAGCCATTGCCATCTCTAGCAGACTCCAGCCTTTAGTAGTAGAGGTTACTCCTGTTGATGAGTGTATAATGGTATGGACACTGAAGCTATTTGGCTTCATGTCTTTTATTGCTGTGTACGCTCCTACCGATGTTTATAAAATCGACATGAAAGAGATGCTCTACGCCAAACTTACATCTGTGGCAGTCAGATGTCCCTGACGAGATATTTGCATTGTTCTGGGTGACTTAAATCGCTGGACATGGTACAGTGATGAGGGTAATGCAGCCAAGGAGATCGACCACATACTCGTTAGCACTCGTTGGAGGATCCTTCAGAATTGCACGGTGTACAGGAGTGCTGAGTTCTGTGGTACTGACCATAGATTGGTTGTGGCTATCCTCCGGGTCCACTTCAAAACTCCCCAGCGGTCAAATGATCACCCTAGGGTGTTTCATTTGGACAGGCTGAGGGAGGGGGAGTGTGCCCACGGGTTTGCTGAGGCAATCTTTGATTGTTTCCCAATGCTTGACAGTCTGACAGACCCTGTTCTTCTGTGGGATACCTTTAAGCATGAAACGCTTGATGCAGCTCAAGATACGATTGGTGTACGCCCGAGAGCAGTACAGAATTCCATCTCGCAGGAGACACTGGAAGCCACAGATGCATGTCTAGCGGCTCGTTTGACAGGGGATCGGGAATTGCACCGTTCTCATGTGCGCAGAACTTGGTCCCTGTTAAGAAGGGACAAAGAACAGTTTATTAGGAGTCTTGCTGAGGAGGCAGTAGGTCATTTCTTAGTAAATGACCTTCGTCCTGCATTCCAAGCCCTGAGTAAGCTGAACTCCAAGCCCTCTTCCCAGGTGACAGCAGTTTGCTTAGTCAGTGGTCAGATCGTTTCAAATCCTGTTGTGGTGCGGGAACGTTGGGCTGAATATTTTGAGCAGCTGTATCAGGTTGACCCACCAACAGTTAACTTGGATGCGGGTAGTGTCGAGATCCCATTGCCAGATCCACCCATCAGTGAGGACCCTCCCTCCCTAACTGAAGTTAGGGGGGCGATTTCCAAGCTGAAGAGTGGTAAAGCAGCGGGTATCTGCGGCATACCAGCTGAACTGTTAAAGGCTGGTGGTGAACCTATGGCACGGGGGTTACATGCTGTCCTGGCTGCCATCTGGCGGTCCGGTTCCGTTCCTCCTGACCTGTTGAGGGGTGTGGTCACCCCTCTCTGGAAGGGGATGGGGGACCGTTGGGACTGCAGCAATCACCGAGGCATCACACTGCTCAGTATACCAAGCAATGTTCTCGCCCACATCCTTCTGAGACGTATCAGAGTCCATCTACTGAGGCACCAGAGACTGGAGCAATCCAGATTCACTCCTGGTAAGTCCACAATAGACCGTATCCTCGCACTTCGAATCATTGTAGAGCGCCGCCGTGAGTTCAGGCGTGTGTTGCTTGCAGCCTACATCGACCTCAAGAAGGCGTTCGATACGGTGCATCGGGAGTCACTTTGGGAGATCCTGAGGCTGAGAGGAATTCCAACAAGGATTATTGGACTAATAGCAAGCCTGTATACTGGTACTGAAAGTGCTGTAAAGTGTGGTGGGGGCCTGTCGAGCTTCTTTCCTGTTCAGGAGTGAGGCAAGGCTGTGTCCTTGCACCAACTCTTTTCTACACTTGCATGGACTGGATACTGGGCAGAGCTACTGTTCAAAGTCAATGTCGAGCAACACTGGGCAATATCAAGGTTACAGACCTTGACTTTGCTGATGACGTTGCCATTCTATCTGAGTCTTTGGAAACCCTAGTGGCGGCTTTCGATGCATTTAGCAATGAAGCGAAGCCCTTGGGTCTAGAGGTCTCCTTGACCAAGACCAAGGTCCACGAATTTGGGGACTTGTTAGGAGAACCTGTTCAGTCGGTACGTGCTTGCGGCGAGGACATTGAAGTCACAGAGAGCTTTACATACCTTGGTAGTGTAGTTCATAACTCTGGACTGTCAGACCATGAAGTCAGCAGACGGATTGGCCTGGCAGCAGGGGTCATGAACTCTCTCAACAAGAGTATTTGGAGA
>NW_027214044.1:0-2500 GCF_042767895.1 Penaeus vannamei | reverse complement strand
ATTTAAGGGACTGCAATGCCGCCAATGCACCCAGGCAGCGAATGCCATTGTCTTGTTGGCTAGGAAAAGCCGTCTCCATTGAGCCTTATGGCAGCTAATTTGCATATCACTGGGATTATTTCCTGACGTTGTATATGCCGCTGCGGTAGGGTCGTGTTTCCTTTATAATGTTCAAAATCTGGAACTCAGATTTTGCAGTTATGTTAGTCATTTGTTATTTCTGGAATTTACGGTTGTTTCTGGCTTTCTTTATGAGGCTTTGTAGTCGTGCATCAAGTTATTAGTCTGTCTGTCCATTAACGTTATTTTTTTTTATCTCTTTCTGCCTTACTTGGTGTTTGTCAGTATATTCCACTGCTTCTCTTTCTTCTGATACTACGTAGTGTGTGGGTCTGTATGTCCAAAACACCTTGCTTCGCGTGAATGACACTTAATGCACCTTGGCTTCCCCGGTATAAGGGAAGAAGAAGAAAAAAATACCGAAAAAGAAAAGAAAAGAGAAAAAAGTACGAAAGAAGCACCTCAGGCCAAGTCATATTTACCGTTGCGATTTCCCAAAGCGTGTTTACCCTTTCGCGTCTCGTCGGCACGCGCGCCCGCCCAGATCTCCGTCTCGGGGATCAGGATCTCTCATCACGGTGCTTGAGGGGCAGAGGATCTCGCGGGCGGACTACCTATCCGTCTTTCTGTCTGTCTATATACTCCCCCTTTTTCTTAATTTCATACCCTGTTTTCCCCCTTGAAGATGAACCCAGTTTAGGGGGGGGGAAAAAGGAAAATGTTAGAAGTTGCAAGAAATACGCTTAATCCTTCATTGCAAGTTTCACGATCAATAAATACTTTAGCAGCTTTGAACTCTTCAGGCAATTGGATTATTTACTCTGGAGTGTCTTATTGCAGGGTTTCTTGCACAAGGCAGGGATTGCAAGGGGGAGAAGGTCTGAAACAAGACCCGGATTTACGATGTTTAACCTGTAGCTTTGTTTTTGTTGGGTTTTATGGGCGTGAGTAAGTGTGTGTATATGTGTGTGTGTAGGTTTGATGGTCTCTTTCACTCTGCCTCTCTCATTTGCTTTCTCTCTCTGTGGCTCATTTTTGTCTTCTTTTTTCTCTGTCTCCTACACTCACTCCCTCCCTCCTGCCTACCCTGCCTCCCTCATATCTTCCCACCCTCCTTCCCTTTCTACCCCCTCCCACCTTTCCTACCTATCCTCCTCCCACCTTTCCTCCCTATCCCCCTCCCACCATTCCTCCATTTCTCCCTCCCTCCTTCCCACCTTCCCTCCCACCTCCCACTCACCTTACTTCCTTCCCTCCCTCCCTGCTTCCCTCCCTGCCTCCCTCCAAGCCCTGTGGGATCGTAATCAGCCGCGCCCCGCCTTCGAAATCCAACCCGCGTCCCTCGCTCCTCGGCCGCCTGACGCGGGCGGCGACCCTCCCCGCCCGTGCCTCTCCCTCGCCAAGCGGTCAAGCGATCGGAGCGCGACGTGTTCCCTCCAGATGGAAGGACAGGCCTCGGAGGGCGACGAGGAAGGCCCGCCCGCCTACGCCCACGAGGTCCAGGCATCTCAACTATGCTGCTGGGCCGAGGGGGCGGCACCGCAACACACGTCCGTTTGTGTGGCACTCTGTTCGGCATTCCGTGTGGCACGCTAATCTGGCCAATGTGTCCGGGGCTCAGGAGAGGGTCGCTCGAGGAGATGGCCCTCTCGTACCTCCCGTGAGGCTCGGCTTCTCAACCCTTTAGGGCGCGCGGCAGGGGAGGCTGGGGGCGGGCCTCGCTAGGGTGCGGCCCGGGCGCTTGGCGGCGCTCCCCTGCCCCGCAGGCTCTTTCTTTTCCCCTTTTCTTTGTCTTATTTTGCTTCTACTTTCCTTTTCTCCTTCTTCCCATCCTCGTCCTCCGTCTCCTCTTCTTCTTCTTTTACTTCTTTTTCTTCTTCCTCTTCTTCTTCTTCTTCTTCTTCTTCCCTTTCCCCTCCCCCCCCCCTCTTTTCCTCCCTCCCTCTCTTCCCCCTCCTCCCCCTCTTTCCCCCTCCTCCTCCTCTTTCCCCCTCCCCTTTTCCTTCCTCCTCCTCCTCCTCTCCCTCATCCCCCTCCTCTCCCTCCTCTTCCTCCACCACCTCCCCTCCTCCCCCTCCCCCTCCCCCCCCTCCCTCCCTCCGCCTCCCCCTCCCCCTCCCCCCTCCCTTCCCCCTTTCTCCCCCCCTCCCCTTCCCTGTCCCCTCCCCATCCTCTCCCCCCCCCTTCCCCTTCCCCCCTTCCCCTTCCCCTTCCCCTTTCCCTTCCCCTTCCCCTTCCCCCCTTCCCCCCTTTTCCCTTCCCCTTTCCCCCCTTCCCTCCCTCCCCCCCCCCCCCCTCCCCCCCCCCATCCTCTCCCTTTCCCCTCCCTCCCCCCCCTTCCCCTTCCCCCCTTCCTTCCTTTCCCCCTCTTCCCCATCCCCCCCCCTCGACCCCCCCTCCTCCTCTTGAATGGGAAAACTTCAGGGTTTTGTAAAAAAGC
>NW_027214042.1:65000-66825 GCF_042767895.1 Penaeus vannamei | reverse complement strand
CCGGATCCGCACAATATGAAATCCAATTACATTTTGGATTACCGTCGAATTGAAAACAAAAAAACTGAGTACTTTTATATCACTTTTTCTCCACAGAATCTAACGCCCAAATGATAATTGAAACGATAATTGCTTCATTTACTTTAGCTGTATTGATTTTGAATATGTTGTTATTATGATTATCATTATCATTATCATCAACACTCATAATTATTAATATTATTATCATCATCATCCTTATCATTAGCATAATTATTATTGTTATCATTATTACTATTAATTAATACTTTTATTATCATTATTTTCATCATTACTGTTCTCATTACCACTATTAGTATTATCATTATTATTATTATTATTATTATTATTATTATTATTATTATTATTATTATTATTATCATCATTATTATTATTATTATTATTATTATTATTATTATTATTAAAAGCATCATCATTATCAATATCATTATCATTATCATTAACATTAACATTATCAATATTACTATTATTATTATTAACATTATTATTATCATTATAGTTATCATGATTATTCTCGTTACTATCATTACTGTTATCATAAGCATAATTATCACTATTGTTATTGTAAGTAGTAGTTGTAGTAGTATCACACATCGTCATTATCAGTTATTATTTATGATTATTATCATTATTGTTATTGTTTTGCTATCACCCTGTTGTAATCACTATCATTAGCATTATGTAATTATTATCATTATGTTAACGTTTATCATTATTACATTACTACCGTTACAGTATTATGACTACCGCTACTGATCTTGTTACTACTTCTACTACCATTACTACTAATATCTTTACTGCTACTATTACCCCTATTACTACTACTATTTCGATTGCTATTACTATCTTTACTACAACTGCTAATACAATATCACTATATGTAGCGCTGTTATTGCTATCTTCCTTGCTCTCTATTTGCTCACCAAGATTTTTTTTTCACACAACGAAAACCTAAAAATCGTCACCACGAATCCCCCAAGAGATTCGTGAAGCAAGTAAAAACAAACAAACAAGCCCCTACGTAAACAAGCCAGCGCCTCGTGTGAACACTTGCACGTCATTCTTCCCACGTCACCTACAGCAGCACCCTTAAACTGCCTGCCACTCTTAACAGCTTCCTCATCCTACGGAACTGCATCATTCTTCACCCTAACTACCACGGGCGTGCTCTCCCGGGGGCTATCAGCGGCTACTAGGGAATGCAAAGGGCTACTTAGGACTATCGAAAGCCCCCGAGGATAGGGCTACGTGGAGCTACCGAGAAGTAGTTACCAAAAACTAACCAAGTGTTACCAGGACAAGAGATTCAAAGAGTTTCGGAGAGGAGAGCAACCAAAAACAAATAAAGATGATAAGCGGCTACCAAATGACTACCAAGAGCAACCAAGACAAGAGAGACTACCAAGACACTACCAAGAGACCATCAAGATACTACCAAGACCTACCAGGACAAGACACTACCAAGACACATTACCAAGAGCGCCCGATACCAAAGCAAAGTCCCCCCGGCCAAGCAACCCTCCCCGTGGCTCTCTGGTATTCACGCTCTCAGCATACCTGGAGTCTCAGAGGTTGGCACAGTGACCACTGGCTGCCGGGGAGTGCCTGGGCGGCGTGGCTCTCCGTGCAGGTGTCTAGCCCGGCCGCGAGTACCTGCTGGGCACGTCTAGGGGCGTCGCTATTTCGGGCAGAAAGACTCTTAATTTTGGCCACCGGGAGAGTTGTGTTTGGACTGGCTATTTTTTTCTTCTTCTTTTTTTGAAGGGTATTTATTTTCGCTTCTCTA
>NW_027214042.1:60000-62500 GCF_042767895.1 Penaeus vannamei | reverse complement strand
CTCTTCTTCATCTTTTTCTTCTTCTCCATATTTTCCCTCTTCTCCTTCATCATCATCATCATAACCATCCTCTTCTTCTTCATCATCATCATCATCTTCATCTTTCTCTTTCTCTTCTTCTTCATCATTTTCTTTTTCATATTATTCTTATTCTTCACCTTTTCTTCTTCTTCATTTTCTTATCTTTTTCTCATTCTTCTTCATTTTCTTATCTTTTTCTCATTCTTCTTCATTTTCTTATCTTTTTCTCATTCTTCTTCATCTTTTTTTCTTCTTCATCTTCTTCTTTTTCTTCTCCATCTTTTCATCTTCTCCTTCATCATCATCATAATCATCCTCTTCTTAATCTTCATCTTCATCTTCATCTTCATCTTCATCTTCTTCTTCTTCATCATCTTAATCACCCTCTATTCTTCTTATTCTTCTTCTTTATCTTCTTCTCTTTTTCTTCTTCATTATCATCATCATCATCATCATCATAATCATCCTCTTCATCATCATCATCATCATAACCATCCCCTTCTTCTTCTTCATCATCATCATCATCTTAATCACCCTCTATTCTTCTTTTTCTTCTTCTTCTTCTTCTTCTTCTTCATCATCATCATCATAACCATCCTCTTCTTCTTCATCATCATCATCATCATCTTAATCACCCTCTATTCTTCTTTTTCTTCTTCTTCTTCTTCTTCTTCTTCATCATCATCATCATAACCATCCTCTTCTTCTTCATCATCATCATCATCATCTTAATCACCCTCTATTCTCCCGTGCCCTGAGACTCGCCCCCAAGCCCGGCGACGACCAAGCTATGTGGAATGGACTCTCCTGGCGGTCGTCAAGAAGTCTCCAAGAATGCGGTTCGATGAGTAAAGTCAGTTTAATGTAACATGTGAGTTTTGGGTTTAGTGATGAGGAGAGGTGGGGGGGTTATTGCTTAGAGGGGGGAGGATAATGGGGGGGAAATAGGTATTTATGAGAGGGTTTTTTTATCATCAATGGTCGGGATAGAGAATAAATTATTTAATGGGAAAAAAATATATATATATGATAGTAGTTTTTTTTTATCATCAATGGTTGAGAGGTTAATGGGAAGAAATAGATATATATGACTGTAGTTTTTTTTTTATCATCAATGGTTGAGAGGTTAATGGGAAGAAATAGATATATATGACTGTAGGTTTTTTTATCATCAATGGTTGGGAGTTTAATGGGGAAAAATAGAAATATATGACGGGTTCTTTTATCATCAATGGTAGAGGGTTAATGAGAAAAAGATATATATATATATATATATGACAGCAGGGTTTCTGTATCATAAATGGTAGAGTGTGTTAATGGGAAAAAATAGATATATTTGGCAGTATGTTGTTGTTTTTTATCATCGGGAGTTTAATGGGAAAAAATAGATGTGTATGACAGTAGAGTTTTTTTATCATCAATGGTTGGGAGTTTAATGGGGGAAAAATAAATATATGGGTTCTTTTATCATCAATGGTAGAGGGTTAATAGGAATATATATATGTATATATATGAGAGCAAGGTTTTTTATCATCAATGGTAGAGTGGTTAATAGGAAAATATAGTTATATATGACAGTATGTTTTATTTATCACCAATGGTCGGGAGTTTAATGGAAAAAATAGATATATATGACAGTAGGGTTTTTTTTATCATCAATGGTATTGTTGAGAATAGTGTGATGATAATGAAGATGTCTGTTATTCTCATCGGCTGCATTGCGAGTAATAACTCCCTGCAACATTATCATAATTATTTCTATCATGGATTCTATTATTCACATTCTCTTTGGCGTCATTGGCAATTCCTTCTGTTATCATCTTCCTAGTTCTAACACTACTCATCTTTACATTCCGTTTTATCTGTTAATGGTCTAGTAAATTTGAAACTAAAAAGAATAATAATAAATAAGAAGAAAAACCGTTAATACTCTTTTCGAAATTCTCTTGCAGTCCGAACTTCGCCGCTTGTAATGAAGTAAAAAAAAATAATAATAATAAACGATAGCTAACACACAAAAATAAATAAATAAAATCTCCTATTCGAAATTCATCTACGCCGACGATTAAAAAACTGCGTCAAAGTAAAAAAAAAAAAAAAAAATCGCCGCTTGTGATAAAGTTAATCCCTTTCAGTGGCGATTTCCACGAGTACTTAAAATTGGATGGTTTCCGCCACAGACATTAATATGAGTTGATCTTTGCCTTTTTAATTCAATTTCCTTCAGTTTTCTTTTCTTTTTCTTTTTCTTTTCTTTTTTTTCTTTTTTTTCAAACAATTCATTTTTTTTCTTCATTTCTTCTCGTCGACTTTATCTTTCGTTTTGAATCTCACACACACACGCACACAAATAAAAAAATAAGAAAAAGGAAATAAACAAAAAATAAAAGAAAGAAAACGAAAATGTGGACATTTGGTAAATATTGGTAGACTCCATTTTCTTCGAACTCTTCCCGCATTCTCTGCACGAGATATCGGA
>NW_027214042.1:45000-50000 GCF_042767895.1 Penaeus vannamei | reverse complement strand
ATGCTATTTTATTGTTCAGTAGTTAAAGAGTAATTGGTTCAAGGCAACTCATCATTAAAATTTTACCAAAGCTGGTTGCATTTATTAATTTCATAGACGTATGATTTTACTTCGATAATTAAGTTGTAGTAAAATTTATAACTCCTCCTTCGTAAGAAAACAAATAAAGATGATTTCCCCCAAGAAAAGGTAAGAAAAGAAGAAAAAGAGAAACTAGGAAAAGAAAGCATTGCAACGTGACTCCGTTCTGCCAGCGCCCGCAGTGCACGCCGGTGGCCTGCCTTCTCATCGCGATAGAAATCTCATCCTGTCACAGGGAGGAGCGATGCTGCGAGGCCCGTGGGCGTGTCGCGGCCGCCCTCGCCCACGGAAGCGCCACTCGTACTCGCTTCTTGGAAGAGGCCGCGTCAGGAGCCCAGTTTCCCCTCGAGGGCCGCGCCAGGGAGCTCGGCAGGTGTGGGGTCCCGGGGAGAACGATGATTAATAGTCTTCTTCTGATTTCACTTTTCGTATCTGAGTGTTCGTCGAAGTGTATGTGTGCTCTTATATATATATATACATATATATATATATATATATATATATATATATATATATATATATATATATATATATATATATATATATATGGTTATGTGTTTGTGTGTGTGTTTATACAAAGAGAGAGCCAAAGAAAGAGCGAAGGGAGCGAGAACCGCCCTGCAATCTCCCCTCCCTCCTCCCCCTTTCCCTCCTCCCCCCTTTCTCTCCTCTCCCTCTTTCTCCCCCCCCCCTTTCCCTCCCACTTCCTTCCCTCCTCCTCCCCCCCTTTCCATCCCTCTTCCTTCCCTCCTCCTCCCCTCCTTTCCCTCCCCTCCCTTCCCTCCCTCCTCCTCCTCCCCTTTCCCTCCTCCTCCCCCCCTTTCCCTCGCTTCCCTTCCCTCCTTCTCCCCCCCTTTCCCTCCACTCCCTTCCCTCCTCCTCCCCCTTTCCCCTCCCTCCCTCCCTCCTCCCCCTTTTCCCTCGCCTCCCTTCCCTCCTCCTCCCCTCCCTCCTCCCCCCTTTCCCTCCCCCTCCTTCCCTCCTCCTCCTCCCCCTTTCCCTCCCCTCCCTTCCCTCCTCCTCCTCCCCCCCTTTCCCTCCCCTCCCTCCCCCCTTTCCCTCCCTCCCTTCCCTCCTCCTCCTCCCCCCCCCTTTTCCCTCCCCTCCCTTCCCTCCTCCTCCTCCCCCCTTTCCCTCCCCTCCCTTCCCTCCTCCTCCTCCCCCCCTTTCCCTCCCCTCCCTTCCCTCCTCCTCCTCCTCCCCTTTCCCTCCCCTCCCTTCCCTCCTCCTCCTCCCCCCTTTCCCTCCCCTCCCTTCCCTCCTCCTCCTCCCCCCCTTTCCCTCCCCTCCCTCCCCCTCCTCCTCCTCCCCCTTACCCTCCCTTCCCTTCCCTCCTCCTCCTCCCCCCTTTCCCTTCCCTCCTCCTCCTCCCCCCTTTCCCTCCCCTCCCCTCCCTTCCCTCCTCCTCCTCCCCCCTTTCCCCCTTCCCTCCTCCTCCTCCCCCCCTTTCCCTCCCCTCCCTTCCCTCCTCCTCCTCCCCCCCCTTTTCCCTCCCCTCCCTTCCCTCCTCCTCCTCCCCCCCCCCCTTTCCCTCCCCTCCCTTCCCTCCTCCTCCTCCTCCTCCCCTTTCCCTCCCCTCCCTTCCCTCCTCCTCCACCCCCCCCCTTTCCCTCCCCTCCCTTCCCTCCTCCTCCTCCTCCCCCCCTTTCCCTCCCCTCCCTCCTCCTCCCCCTTTCCCTTCCCTCCCTCCCTCCTCCCCCTTTTCCCTCCCCTCCTTCCCTCCTCCTCCTCCCCCCTTTCCCTCCCCCTCCTCCCTCCTCCCCCTTTTCCCTAGCCTCCCTTCCCTCCTCCTCCCCCCTTTCCCCTCCCCTCCCTTTCCTCCTCCTCCCCCCCTTTCCCTCCCCTCCTCCCGCCCCCCCCTCCCCTCCCTCCCTCCCTCCTCCCCGCCGGTCCGCCCGCAGGTCCGGCGCGTCTCCCGCCCGTGAGGTCTCCGGCGGCAGCGCCCTCGGCAGGCATCGAGACTTCCTGGCCAAAGTGTTCCTGATGCAACGCTTCCTCTGCTGTCTGTCTGTCTGTCTCCTGCCCTCGCGCCTCGCCTCCTCTCGCCTCGTCTTGCTTCTCCTCGCTTCATCTGTTCTTGCTTCGTTTTGCTTCTCCGTGTGCGTCTTTTTTTGTTGTTGTTTTCTTGCTTCTTGCTCATCCGAACAATTTTAGTATTTTTCTTACCTTATTTGCTTCTCCTTTCTTCTTTTTTTGTTTCTTTTGCTCCTCCTCTCCTCCTTTCTCGCCATCTTTCTCCTCCTCACTTCTCCCTTCCCTCTCTTTATCCTTCTCTCCTCTTCTCTTCCCTCTCTTCCCCCTTCCCTTCTCTTCTGAAGCTTCTCTTCTCTTCTTCTTCTTTTCTCTTGCGTCATCTTACTCCTCCTCACTTCTTTCTTCCCTCCCTTTCTCCTCTTCTCTTCTTCCCTTGCCTCATCTTGCTCCTCTTCACGCCTCCCTTCATCCCCTCTTGTCTCGTCTTGTTCTTTGCCGCTTGTTTTCCTTGTTTTCTGTCTCCCTCTTATGTTTTGCAAATTCTCTCTTTTTTTATTTCCTTTTACCGTTCTCACCTCAACTTTCAGTCCATTTTCCCTCCATTCCATGCATGGGGAAGCACCATCCATGCGTGGTCTTGTTTATTTCCGATGGGTTTTGCTTGCTCCTTTTTCCCCTCCCCACCCCCCTCCCTCCTTCTTCACCTCTTTCTTCATTTCCTCCCCTCTTTCTATCTCCCACTTTCTTCATCCCTCTATCTCCTTCTTCCTCTCTTCCTTTCTCTCCCCATCTCCCTCCATCTCCTCCTTCTTTACCATCATTTCCCCCTTCCTTCCCTTCTTTCTTTCCCTTCATTCCTTTCTTCCTTTTCTCCCTCCCTTCTTACCCCTCTCCCTCATCCCCTGTCCTCCTTCTCCATCCTCCCTCCTTCTCTCCCCCCTTTCTCCTTCTCTCCCCTCCCTCACCCCTTTCCCTCCTTCTCACCCCCCTCACCCTCCTCCCTCTCTCTCCACCCTCAATCCTCCTCCCCCCACCCTCATCCCTCCCCCTCCCTGTCTCTCCCGTATTTATTCTCCCTTCTCTTTTGTATTTTTGACCCTAAATCTGTACCCGTCTAAAATATGTTTCCGATACATAGTGTTGGCTTTTGTGTTCCTTAATTTCTGTTCTCGAGAGGAGGGAGGTCTTGGTTCCGAAATTTGTTTTATTTATATTGCTTTTATTATCTGTGTCCTGCGTGCTCATTCCGTTTTGACGCTCTTGCACCCTTTTTCTTTCTTTTTTTGTTCTATTTCTGTTTCCCCTCTATGTATGTCTTGCTCTGTCTGTCTTACTCTCTGTCTGTCTGTCTGTCTAGCTCTCTCTGTCTGTCTGTCTGTCTCTCTCTCTCTCTCTTTCTCTTTCTCTCTCTCTCTCTCTCTCTCTCTCTCTCTCTCTCTCTCTCTCTCTCTCTCTCTCTCTCTCTCTCTCTCTCTCTCGCTCGCTCGTTCTCTCTCTCTCTCTTCTCTCTCTCCTTCCTCTCTCTCTCTCTCTCTCTCTCTCTCTCTCTCTCTCTCTCTCTCTCTCTCTCTCTCTCTCTCTCTCTCTCTCTCTCTCTCTCTCTCTCTCTCTCTCTCTCGTCTCTCTCTCCTTCCTCTCTCTCTCTCTCTCTCTCTCTCTCTCTCTCTCTCTCTCTCTCTCTCTCTCTCTCTCTCTCTCTCTCTCTCTCTCTCTCTCTCTCTCTCTCTCTCTCTTTCTCCGTCGGTCAACCTCTTCTTTCTTACTTCCTCACTCGCCCTCCCCCTCCCCCCTCTCCCTCCCTCCTCCTGCTCACCGCCCATTCTCAGCCCAAGCATAGCACAGTTTTGCTCCCAATCTTCTTACGTCCAGCGCCCTGCTTTGTTTACACTCTGGGTTCTCGTGGGTAATATGTGCGAGGCAAAATATTGTCTTTTCCTACAACTCATTCCCTTCTCTCTCTCTCTCTCTCTCTCTCTCACTCACTCTCTCTCTTCCTCTCTCTCTCTCTCTCTCTCTCTCTCTCTCTCTCTCTCTCTCTCTCTCTCTCTCTCTCTCTCTCTCTCTTTCATATAAACCTTGGGCAGCATTTTCTCTCGGCCGACCAATCTTTTTTCTTCTGCGCAGATTTTTTTCTTTAATCATTATTACTGTTGTTATTGTTATCATTGCTATCGTTATTATCATGATTATCATTATCATCATTCTTAGCATTTATATTACTATTATCATTATAATCCTTATCTACACCAATATTAATATCACATCATGCTAATCATTACTGTGATTATTTTTATCATTATCATCGATGCATATTAAGTTTATATACTCTTATTACTGTTAGCAGTAGTAGTAATATTATAATTATCGTTATCATAATTATCATTTATTATCATGATTATCATTATCATTAGAATTAGCATTTTTTATCATTATTGTGATCATTATAATAATATCTGTTGTTGCTGTTATTGTTGTCATCATCATTTGTCGCATACAAACTACACACACACACACACACACACACACACACACACACGCACACACACACACACACACACACACACACACACACACACACACACACACACACACACACACACACACACACACACACACATACACATACATACACACACACACACATACATACATACTCACACACACGCACACATACACATACACACGCACGCACGCACGCACGATGTTTTCCATACCAACAATTGCAGAGAAAAATGCAAATCACTCTCCCATTGAATGTACAGCTCATGAGTTTTAAATCTGACATGTTCGCAAGTTGCAAAACCTCTCGTAGATTGTTTATTCAGTAAACTCGTAGTGATTCGACATATTCAGTCGCTCAATTTATATACGCCTTCGACCCTTAGAATGCGAGAACTCGACGTTAACGCTCGACAAACAGAAAAATAAAAGTTAAACCCAAAAGG
>NW_027214038.1:20000-27500 GCF_042767895.1 Penaeus vannamei | reverse complement strand
TAATGATAATGATAATAATAGGAATGGTAAAAATGATGATAATAATAAAGATAGTAATAATATTAAAGATAATAACAATAATGATGATGATATGGATAATGATAAACATGATAATGATAATTACAATGGCGATAGTAATAATAATAATAATAATGATAATAATAATAATAATAATTATAATAATAATGTTAATGATAAAATGATTATGATAATAATGATAAAACATAATAATGGTAATAATGATAATAATGTTAATAATAGTAATGTTAACAATAATGATGACAGTAACAAATAATGGTAGAAAACAGTAGTTATGATAATAATGATAATAATCATACTTACACTAATACTAATAATAGTAATGATAATGATAGTAATAATAATAATGATTTTTATAATGATTAATAATACCAATAATAATGAGAATAATAACAGCAACAACAATAATAATTAACATAATAATGATAATCACAATAATAACATCAACAATAGTAATAATGAGAGAGAGAGAGAGAGAGAGAGAGAGAGAGAGAGAGAGAGAGAGAGAGAGAGAGAGAGAGAGAGAGAGAGAGAGAGAGGGAGACTTGAGAGAGAGAGAGAAAGAGAGAAGAAGAAAGAAGAGGAAAGAAGAAGAAGAAGAAGGAGAAGAAGAAGAAGAGAGAGAAGAGAAAGAAAAACATGCAAAAAAAAAAAAAAAAAAAAAAAACGAAATATATAGAAACAAGCAAAAAAACGAGACCACAGAATATAGAATTTGGAACAATACGAAATATGCAAAATGATACACCAAAGAATTGTTCCACTGTTCCCGCACACGGCGCCTCAGGCACACACGTACGGCGGTTCCAGTGCAAAAAAAAAGAAGAAAAAAAAAATGCACGGCTTACTAATGGGAGCGGCGTGGTCAGTGACGGAAGCCCCAAAGCCTGAAACCTATTATTAGAAGAGAGAAAATACTAACCCTACCTAAGCCCTGGTTGGTTGGGCCGTTGCTAAGCCACCAAGAATGTTTTTTTATTTATTTTATTTATTTATTTATTTATTTATTTAGTTGGGCCGTTGCTAAGCCACCAAGAATGTTTATTTATTTATCTTTTTATTTATTTATTTATTTATTTAGTTGGGCCGTTGCTAAGCCACCAAGAATGTTTATTTATTTATTTATTTATTTATTTATTTTTGTTTATTTTACCGGTTCTACTTAGACATATTCTTGGGTCCTGTGTTGTAGGAATGTTCGTGTTGTTTCCGTGTCTATAAGGTAGTTTTAAAATGCTTTTTTTTCTTCTTTTTTTATTAAAACTGAATGATAATACTTGACAAGCTCCCTGATATGATGAATTATGTATGTTATATATTATGTTATGAATTTATATATCATCAATGCATTATCAGGGTAAAATGGTAGATATTTTGAGGGATTTTAAGCAGGGGTTGAAACGACTTCTAGCGTCTGAGCAGTGTTGCCAATCCACACGAGAGGCTCTATGACATGTCAACCTTGGAAAATTCTACGCTTAGACTCAAGTATCTTCCACAATAGACGTTTTGAATAAATAGATCTACCCTAACACCTTTACAAAGCATAATATTGTCTCAATATTGTCTCCTATAAGCATATACAGTGCCTTTAAAAGAGTGACACAAACTTCCGAATTGGCAACCCTTACACTCTGACGCGCCATCAAAACAAATGAAAATCACAATAAAAATATAGACCTACCCATTTCTATATAATCAATTTTATGATGAAATTAATAGCCACTGAATATAATACCAACAGAAGAATGTAGCTAGACTTTTTCCACGAAATATTCTCTATATTGAATAGAAAGTATATTCTCGATTTAGAGAGACAAGGAGTTTGAAGATAAGAGATAAATTGTTCGTCTTATAACGGTTTATGATTCATGAGAAAAAAAACTTTCTCATTCCAATAATCTCCATTATTTCCTTTCGTCTCGAGTTAATTCCAGTTTCTTTGAATATAATGTTACGGAAATTACAGAAATTGAAAAATAATAGAATATGTAAAAAAAAAACTATTTCTGTTTCTCCTAGTTATCCAATTAGCGGGTTTATGCCTGGCCAAACAGAGTCAGAGAGAAAGAGAGAGAGAGAGAGAGAGAGAGAGAGAGAGAGAGAGAGAGAGACTGACAGACAGGCAGAGAGAAAGAGAGAAAGAGAGAAAGAGAGAAAGAGAGAAGAAAGAGAGAGAGAGAGAAAGCAGAGAGGCAAGAGATAAAATCAAGAGAGAGGTAGTAGCAGAGCAAGATTAGAGAAAGACAGATAAGAAACAGAGACCACAGAGAAAGAAAGAAAATGAGACTGCAAGAGAGTCCAAGAGAGAGGGGCAAAGAGAGGGCAAGAGGGAGTAGAGGGCAAGAGAGAGACCAGAAAGAGCCAGAGTAAGAGGGAGTAAGAGAAAGAGAAAAGGAAAAGGCCAAGAGAAAGCGAAAGAGCAAGAGCAAAAGCAAAGAGAAGGCCAGAAGCAAAGAGGAAGATTAGAGAAAAGACAATAAGAAACAATAAGAGACCACAAAAAAGAAAAGAAAATGAGACACGAGGAGAGGCCAAGAGAGGGCAAGAGAGGGCAAGAGAGGCCAAGAGAGGGCAAGAGAGGGCAAGAGAGGCCAAGAAAGGCCAAGAGAGGGCAAGAGAGGCCAAGAGAGGGAAAAGAGAGGCCAAGAGAGGGCAAGAGAGGCCAAGAGAGGGCAAGAGAGGCCAAGAGAGGGCAAGAGAGGCCAAGAGAGGGAAAAGAGAGGCCAAGAGAGGGAAAAGAGAGGGCAAGAGAGGCCAAGAGAGGCCAAGAAAGGCCAAGAGAGGGCAAGAGAGGGAAAAGAAAGGGCAAGAGAGGCCAAGAGAGGGAAAAGAGAGGCCAAGAGAGGGCAAGAGAGGTGTAAGAGAGATACAGAGAGGCCAAGAGAGGCCAAGACGAGGAGGCAAGAGAGAAAAGAGAAGACAGAGGAGACAGAAATAAGAGGCCAAGAGAAGAGACAAGCGAGGCCAAGAGAGGCCAAGAGAGGGAAAGAGGGAAAAAGAGAGATAGAGAGAGGAGCAGAGAGAGGCCAAGAGAGGGGCAAGAGAGGACCAAGAGAGGACCGAGGAAGGCCAAGAGTGGAGTAGAGAGACAGAGAGGCCAAGAGAGAGGAAAAGAGAGAGCAAGAGGACAGAAAGAGAGGCCAAGAGAGGCCAAGAGAGGCAAGAGGGAGTACAAGGCAAAAGAAGAGGCCAAGAGAGGCCATAGAAAGTGAAATGATAAGAGGGGCAGAGAGAGGGCCAGAGAGGCAAGAGAAGACCAGAAGAGAAATATTAAGCCAAGAGAGGGGGAGTAGAAGACAAGAAGACAGGAAAAAGAATGAAGAGGCCAAGAGAGAGACAGAGGAAAAGATGAGAAATGAGAGGGCAGAGAGAGAGACAAGATAAGGCCAAGAGAGGGAAGAAGAAGAAGGGCAAGAGAGGCCAAGAGAATGACAAGAGAGGACAAGAGGCAGGCCAAGTAGAGGTAAGAGAGAGACAGAGAGAGGGCAAAGAGAGGGAAAAGGCAAGAGAAATGAAAGAGAGGCCATAAGAGAGGCCAAGAGAGAGGAACAGTAAGAAAGGGGCAAGAGAGGCCAAGAGAGGGGGGAGTAGAAGGGCAAGAGAGACAGAGAAGGACAAGAGAGAGCCAAGAGAGGGAAAAAAGTAGAGGGCCAAGAGAGGCCAAGAGAGGAAAGTAGAGACAAGAGAAGGGCAAGAAAGGCCAAGAGAGGCCAAGAGAGGCCAAGAGAGGGCAAGAGAGGCCAAGAGAGGCCAAGAGAGGGCAAGAGAAGGCAAGAGAGGGCAAGAGAGGGCAAGAGAGGGAAAAGAGAGGGCAAGAGAGGGCAAGAGAGGCCAAGAGAGGGAAAAGAGAGGCCAAGAGAGGCCAAGAGAGGCCAAGAGAGGGAAAAGAGAGGCCAAGAGAGGGCAAGAGAGGCCAAGAGAGGGCAAGAGATGCCAAGAGAGGGCAAGAAAGGCCAAGAGAGGGCAAGAAAGGCCAATAGAGGGCAAGAGAGGCCAAAAGAGGGGAGTAGAGGGCAAGAGAGGCCAAGAGAGGGGAGTAGAGGGAAAAGAGAGGCCAAGAGAGGCCAAAAGAGGCCAAGAGAGGGAAAAGAGAGGCCAAGAGAGGGCAATAGAGGCCAAGAGAGGGCAAGAAAGGCCAAGAGAGGCCAAGAGAGGGAAAAGACAGGCCAAGAGAGGCCAAGAGAGGGAAAAGACAGGCCAAGAGAGGGGAGTAGAGGGGAAAGAGAGGGCCAAGAGAGGGCCAAGAGAGGACCAAGAGAGGGCCAAGAGAGGACCAAGAGAGGACCAAGAGAGGACCAAGAGAGGGCCAAGAGAGGACCAAGAGAGGACCAAGAGAGGACCAAGAGAGGGCCAAGAGAGGGCCAAGAGAGGACCAAGAGAGGACCAAGAGAGGACCAAGAGAGGACCAAGAGAGGGCCAAGAGAGGGCCAAGAGAGGACCAAGAGAGGACCAAGAGAGGGCCAAGAAGAGAGGGCCAAGAGAGGGCCAAGAGAGGACCAAGAGAGGCCAAGAGAGGCCAAGAGAGGGAAAAGAGAGGCCAAGAGAGGGGCAAGAGAGGGCAAGAGAGGGCAAGAGAGGGAAAAGAGAGGCCAAGAGAGGGCAAGAAAGGCCAGTAGAGGCCAAGAGAGGCCAAGAGAGGGCAAGAGAGGCCGAGAGAGGCCAAGAGAGGCCAAGAGAGGCCAAGAGAGGGAAAAGAGAGGGAAAAGAGAGGCCAAGAGAGGGGCAAGAGAGGGCAAGAGAGGGAAAAGAGAGGCCAAGAGAGGGGCAAGAGAGGGCAAGAGAGGGAAAAGAGAGGCCAAGAGAGGGCAAGAATGGCCAGTAGAGGCCAAGAGAGGGCAATAGAGGCCAAGAGAGGCCAAGAGAGGCCAAGAGAGGCCAAGAGAGGGAAAAGAGAGGGCAAGAGAGGGGCAAGAGAGGGCAAGAGAGGGGAAAGCCAAGGAGGATGCAGGAGTGTGCTAAAGATTCACCCAAAATCTCAATTTTTTCTTGATTTCGAAGTCAAATCCTCGGCGTGAACACCTGCGGGAACTCGACTATGGATGACATTTAAATGCTTAGCGCCAATTCGCTCTCTTCCCCTTTATTCTCTCCCCTCTTTGTCCTTTCCTCCGTCCGTTTTGCTTCTCCCATTACTTTCTCTTCAACCTCTTTCTTTCCCTCTCCGTCTCTCCCTCTTCTTCCTCTTTTACTTCTTCCTTTTTTTTATCTGACCCTTTTCTCTTCTCCTCTTCCTCAATTTATCTCATTTTCCCTTCCTTTATTCCTTTTCTTCTGCTCTTCCCTTTCTCCTCTTTTTTTTCTTTTTCTTTTTTTATCTTCCCGTCCTCTATCCCTATTCCTTTTCTCTTTTCCCTCTCCTCCTTTCTCCTTTCGTCTCCCCTTCCGTCTTTTTTTCCTCTTTCTCTTCTTCTTCTCGTCCTTCACTCCATTTCCCCTTTCTCTACACTCCTCTCTGTCCTTCTCATCCCCTTCTATCTTTCTCATCTCTGTCCTCCTCTCCCCCTTTTCCCCGTTCCTCTGTCCTTTCTCCTCTCTGCTCCTCTTCCTCCTCCTTTTCCCTCTCCTCTCCTCTTCCTTTTCCTCTTCCTCCGCTTCCCTTCCATCTCCTTTCCCTTCCTCTCCTCTTCCCTCTCCTTTCCTTGTTTCTCATCTTCTTCCCCTTCCTCTACTCTCCTTTCCTTTTCTTTCTGTCTCTTCTCTTCCTTTCCCTTTTCCTTTTCCTCCACTTCCCTTCCATCTCCCACTTTTCCCTTCCTCTCCCTCTTCCCTCTCCTTTTCCTCTTATTTCTCATCTTCTTCCCCTTCCTCTGCTCTCCACTTTCCTTTTCTTTCCTGTCCTCTTCTCTTCCTTTCCCTTTTCCTTTCTTTTCCTTTTCCTCTTCTTTCTCCCTTTCCTCCTCTCCTCCCCTTTCGCTCTCTCTTCCTCTCCTCTTCTCTTCTCTTTTCCTCTCCTCTTTCTCATCTCTTCCCTCTTTCCCTTTTCCTCTCTTTTCCTCTTCCCTCTCCTTTCCCCCTTTTTCCTCTCATTTTTCCCCTTTCCCCTCTCCTCCCCCTCCCCCCTTTCTCATCTCCTCTTTGTCTCTCTCCTCTCCCCATTCTCTTCTGCTCCCTCTTCCCCCTCCCTTTTATATCCTCACCCCCACTTTCCTCCATCTCTCCCGGAAGCGTTCTATGTTCTAAACAAACGTAATAAACGCGGGAGAGAGAGAGAGAGAGAGAGAGAGAGAGAGGGAGAGAGAGAGAGAGAGAGAGAGAGAGAGAGAGAGGGAGGGAGAGAGAGAGAGAGAGAGAGAGCGAGCAAATGAGAGAGAGAGAGAGCGGCTGAAAGAAGAGAGAGAGAGAGAGAAAAGAAAGAGAAAAGAAATCAAAAGAAAAAGAGAGACAGAACAAGAAAGCAAAATAAATCAAGCGAGATCCCCCCAAAAAGGAAACAAAAGAAGGTCAAACGAAGAACAGAAAGAAAGCCAAAAGGAAATAAAGAAATCTAATTAAACAAGAGAGGGAGAGGAAACACAATAAGAAATAAAAAGCGAAAAGGTTCTTTAACCACGAGGAAGACACCGCCTCCCCCCCCTTCCCTCTCCCCTCCCCCCTCCCCCCCCCGCCACCGTTTCTACACAAGCGAGGTCTCTTCATCTTTTCTTTTTCTCTCTTTCTTTTTCCTCTTTCTTCTTTCTGTGTCTGCATTTCTCTCCCTCTCTCTCTTTCTCTCTGTCCGTCTTTCTCTGTCTTTGACTCTCTCTCTTTTCCGCCCTCCCTCCCTCTTTCCCGCTCTCTCTCTCTTTTCTTTTCCCTCTCTCCCTCTCTTTGTGTATGTGTGTGTCTGTCTCTCTCTTTTCTCCCTCTCTCCTCCTCCTCCTACTTCTCTCTCTCTCTCTCTTTCTGTCTCTTTCTACTCTCCACTCTCTTTCTGTCTCTTTCTCCTCTCTGTCTATCTGTCTCTGTCTCTCTCTCTCTCCCTACCTCCCTCCCTCCCCCTCTCTCTCTCTATCTCTCTCTCTCCCTACCTCCCTCCCTATCTCCCCCTCTCTCTCTCCCTCTGCCCTCCGTCCCTCCCACTCCCTCCCCTCTCCCTCTCTCCCTCTCTCTCTTCCTTCACCCCCCCCCCTTTCTCTCTCTCTCCCTGTGTCTGTCTCTTTCTCTCTCTCTCTCTCTCTCCTTTCTCCCCTCTCTTCTCTCTCTCATTTCTCTCTCTCTCTCTCCCCTCTTTCTCTCCCCCCCCCTAACCTTTCTCTCTCTCTCCCTGTCTGTCTCTTTCTCTCTCTCTCTCTCTCTCTCTCTCTATCTATCTGTCTCTCTCCCTTTTTCCCTCTCTCCTCTCCCTCTCCAAAACCGCGTCCAAGATGGCCCATCGCCTGTTCCTTCCTCTCGCTTTTATCTCCACGAGTCGAAATTACGGCGCGAAAATGGACTCTGATTTCTATCCCTTCTCCCCGCCCCCGCCCCCCCCCATTGGGC
>NW_027214038.1:0-2500 GCF_042767895.1 Penaeus vannamei | reverse complement strand
TAGATAAAAGTAAGTATACTCTATGCTGGGTATAACGTGTTTATGTAAGTCTTCACTACACTTTACAATGATTGATATATTAGTATCCTGTATATATAAAGTCCTTTGTTTAATCATACTAAAGACTATACATTACATAAACTAATTAACAAATAGATATAAGTAAGTATACTCTATGCTTGATATAGTGTATTTATATGTCTTACCTACACTTTGCTATGATTGATATATTAGTATCCTATACATTACATATATGGATTAAGGTTTCATGAACTCGATCTGTGACCAAACACTTCATTTGGTTTGATAAGTAAATGAATGAAGTGTATTGCATATCATAAAACATGTCAACTTTATATTAATGTATAACTAGTATTAAGTTATTTGCTTTTTTTTGCGTTTTTTTAGCGTTGAGATTTTAAAAATCATACTGATAACAAAAAGCTCGATCATATCCTATATGTATATTTGTTATATGTCTCGTATGGTGAAAAAAAATGAAACGACAATATAAATGATAAAAAAAATATATATATATTATCCCCTCCCCTCTCGCCCCCCCCCCCAGTTTCCTCCTTCCTTCCCTCTCTCTAACCCTCATTTTCCTTATCCTCTCTCCCTGCCATCATTCCCTCCTTCCTTCTCTCTCTTTCTCTCTCCCTCAATCCTCCCTGCCATCATTCCCTCCTTCCTTCTCTCTCTTTCTCTCTCCCTCAATCCTCCCTGCCATCATTCCTCCTTCCTTCTCTCTTTCTCTCTCCTATCCTCCCCTTGCCATCATTCCCCCTTCCTTTCTCTCTCTTTCTCTCTCCCTCAATCCTCCCTGCCATCATTCCCCCCTTTCCCTTCTCTCTCTTTTTTCTCTCCTCTATCCTCCCTGCCATCATTCCTCCTTCCTTCTCTTCTTCTCCCCCATCCCCCCTCATCATTCCCTCCCTCCTTCTCTTCTCTCTCTCCTCAATCCTCCCTCCCATCATTCCCTCCCCCCCTTCTCTCTCTTTCTCTCCCCCCTCTATCCTCCTGCCATCATTCCCTCCCTCCTTCTCTCTCTTTTTTTCTCCCCCCTCTTCCTCCCTGCCATCATTCCCTCCTTCCTTCTCTCTCTTTCCTCCCCCTCAATCCTCCCTGCCATCATTCCCCCCCTCCTTCTCTCTTTTTCTCTCTCCCTCAATCCTCCCTGCCATCTTTCCCCTCTCTCCCTTCTCTCTCTTTCTCTCTCCCTCAATCCTCCCTGCCATCATTCTCCTTCCTTCTTTTCTCTTTCTCTCTCCTCTATCCTCCCTGCCATCATTCCCTCCTCCTTCTCTCTCTTTCTCTCTCCCTCAATCCTCCCTGCCATCATTCCCCCCCTTCCTTCTCTCTTTCTCTCCCTCTACCCTTTCCCTGCCATCATTCCCTCCCCTTCTTCTCTCTTTTTTTCCTCTCCCCCCCCTTCTATCCTCCCTGTCTTTCCCCCTCTCTCCCTTCTCTCTCTCTTTCTCTCTCCCTCAATCCTCCCTGCCATCATTCCCTCCTTCCTTCTCTCTCTTTCTCTCTCCCCAATCCCCTCCCTGCCATCATTCCCCTCCTTCCTTCTCTCTTTCTCTCTCCCTCTATCCTCCCTGCCATCATTCCTCCTTCCTTCTCTCTCTTTGTCTCTCCCTCTATCCTCCCTGCCATCATTCCCTCTCTCCTTCTCTCTTTTTCTCTCTCCCTCAATCCTCCCTGCCATCATTCCCTCCCCTTCTCTCTCTTTTCTCTCTCCCTCTATCCTCCTGCCATCATTCCTCCTTCCTTCTCTCTCTTTCTCCTCCCCTCTATCCTCCTGCCATCATTCCCTCCTTCCTTCTTTTTCTCTCTTTTCCCCCCTCCTCCCCCCCCTTTCCCCCTTTCCCTTTTTTCCCAAATCCTTCCCTTCCCCCCTTTCCCTTCTCTCTTTCTCTCCCCCTCATCCTCCCTGCCATCATTCCCCCCCTTCCTCTCTCTCTTTCTCTCTCCCTCTATCCTCCCTGCCATCATTCCCTCCTTCCTTCTCTCTCTTTTCTCTCTCCCTCTATCCTCCCTGCCATCTTTCCCCTTTCCTTCTCTTCTCTTTCTCTCTCCCCTATCCTCCCTGCCATCATTCCCTCCTTCCTTCTCTCTCTTTCTCTCTCCCTCTATCCTCCCTGCCATCATTCCCTCCTTCCTTCTCTCTCTTTCTCTCTCCCTCTATCCTCCCTGCCATCATTCCCTCCTTCCTTCTCTCTCTTTCTCTCTCCCTCTATCCTCCCTGCCATCATTCCCTCCTTCCTTCTCTCTCTTTCTCTCTCCCTCAATCCTCCCTGCATCTTTCCCCTCCTTCCTTCTCTCTCTTTCTCTCTCCCTCATCCTCCCTGCCATCATTCCCCCCTTTCCCTTCTCTCTCTTTCTCTCTCCCTCTATCCTCCCTGCCATCATTCCTCCCCTTTTCTCTCTCTTTCTCTCTCCCTCTATCCTCCCTGCCATCTTTCCCCCTCCTTCCTCTCTCTTTCTCTCTCCCTCT
>NW_027214036.1:12500-17500 GCF_042767895.1 Penaeus vannamei | reverse complement strand
CCCTAGATCGCAAAATGTGATGCCAGTTATTACTTTTGATAACAGTTGATATATTTTTTTTCCTTTTCTCTTTTTCTTCTTTTTTTCTTCTTTTCTTTTCTTTTCTTTTCATCTCGTTTTTTTCTTTTCTTTTCTTTTCTTTTTCTTCTTTTCTTTTCTTTTCTTTTCTTTTCTCTTCTCTTCTTTTCTTTTCTTCTTGTTTTTATCCATAAATACGAGCCTCGTGTTTATTTATTTGGAAAGTTCCCGCGGTGAGTTTTAGAAGCCGGGAAACGAAAGCCCAGGAAAGTAATGAAGACAGGTTAAAGTAGAACTGAGATAAATAGGGAGAAAAAAACGCCAAAGAGAAAGAGTGTGAAAGTGTTTTCCTCTGTTTCTTTGGCGAGGATAGTGAGTAAAGTGAGTAAAGAGAAGGAGAGAGGAGAGAGTGGGGAATCCGTGAGCAGGGGAGAGAGAGAGAGAGAGAGAGAGAGAGAGAGAGAGAGAGAGAGAGAGAGAGAGAGAGAGAGAGAGAGAGAGAGAGAGAGAGAGAGAGAGAGATGAAGATACGAGAATGAAGGAAGGAAAGATGAGAGGGATGGAAGAGAAGAAAATAGAAGGAGGAATAGAGAAAGAGAGAGAGAAGGGGGGTGAGGGAAGAATGGAGCGAGGGAGAAGGAGAGGAAGGGGGATAATGAAAGGGAAGGAGAGAAAGATAAAGAAATAGAGAAAGAGAGGGAAGTTAGAGTGATCGAAGGAGAAAAAGAGACAGAGACAGAGAGAGACACCGGCAGAAATCTGGTTCGGGGGAAAAAGTGATTTATATTAGGCCGTTAAGGCGAAATTCTATCACCTCCAGAGATTCCGGCATTCGGATCCTCCATTCTGTGAGATTTGATTGTCGGCAACGCGATTAAGGCATATTTTTTTCATCCCTGCAGAACTCGATTACATGACCCGATTATAAACGGGTTCGGAACCAGCATTCGATCCGGGTTGTGAATCGGAGTTTTAGAATTCGTTAGCAGATGGTGTGGTGGCGATCGAGGTGATAATGATGACAAAGGGAATATCACAGTGATCATAATTATTGGTTCTCCGGCGTAGATGTATCATGATAAGGTTAAATAACGAGCCGAGAAATACAACGTAAAATGACGGGTTTTCTTTGCTTGTTTTTTTCCGATAAGTAAAATGGCGGGTTTTCTTTGCTTGTTTTTTCCGATAAGTAAAATGGCGGCTTTTCTTTTTTGTTTTGTTTTTCTCCGATAACAATGTATTTAGCATTTAATGTTGTACAGTGCCACGCTCAGCATTTGTATTACCGTTTTTGTTTGTTTGTTTGTTTGTATTCAACGATCATTCAATGTTGAGATTATGCAAGAAGTGAAATTTTTCATATCTCAATAACAGGGATATTGCTACTAGTGATTTTGCTCATGACAATAACATTTATGATAATAATTATCGACGATTTGTATGGATATTGTAGTCGCGATAATACTGATGATAATGAAAGAGTAACGGAGACGCCCACATCGCTCGACAGACAGATTTTCCCTCCTTTTTCCCCCCCCAAAGTCTCCTCCTCCCTCCCTCCTTCCCCCCCTCCCTCCCTCCTCCCTTCCTCTCTCCCTCCTCCTCCCTCCTTCCTCTCTCCCTCCCTCCTCCTTCCTACCTCCCTCCCTCCCTCCTCCTACCTACCTCCCTCCCTTCTTCCTTCCTCCCTCCCTCCCTCTTCCTCCCTCCCTCCTCCTCTTCCTTCCCCTCCCTCCCTCCCTCCCTCTTCGCTCCCTCCCTCCCTCCTTCCCTCCCTTCCCTCCCTTCCTCCTCCTCCCTCCCTCTTCTCCTCCTCCTCCCTCCCTCCCTCCCTCCCTTCCTCCTCCTCCTCCCTCCCTCCCCCCTTCTGCCTCCCTGCCTCCATCCCCCCTCCTCCCTCGTCCTCCCCTTCCCCTCCCTCCCTCCCCTTTCCTCTTCCTCCCTCCCTCCCTCCATCCCTCCTTCCTTTCCCTCCATTCCCTCCTCCCTCCTTCCTCCCTCCTCCTCCCTCCATCCCTCCTCCTCCCTCCCTCCTCCCTCCATCCCTCCTCCCTCCCTCCTTCCCTCCTCCTCCCTCCTTCCCTCAATACCCTGATAGATCCCTCGCCTGCTGCAAAAAAAAAAAAAAAAAAAAAAAAAAAAAAAAAAATCAGCAGCGAAGCCTCAGAATGGCGGCGGAGGTTCGGCCGAAGCCCCAAGGAGCCCGTGACCCGACAGAGGCTTCAAAGCGGAGGCGTCGCGGAGGGAACAAAGGCGCCGTCACGCCTCACTTCGCCGCCCGCCAAGGCTCCGGGGCCCGTCACTCAGGCGCTCGAGGGGGGGGGGGGTGATGGGACGGGGGCGAAGATGTGTTGGAGGGCTGTTGGTGATGGGGAAGATGATGTGCTGGTGCTGTTAGTGATGGGGACAGTGGTGAAGGTGATGGGGACGGTGGTGAAGGTGGTGTGTTGGAGTGCTGTTGGTGATGGTGAAGGTGATGGGGACTGTGGTGAAGGTGGTGTGTTGGAGTGCTGTTGTTGATGGGGAAGATGATGGGGAGAGTGGTGAAGATGTGTTGGAGTGCTGTTGGTGATGGGGAAGATGATTGGGCGGTGATGGGGATAGTGGTGAGGGTGATGTTGGAGTGCTGTTGGTGATGGGGAAGATGATGGGGCGGTGATGGGGACAGTGGTGAAGATGTGTTGGAGTGCTGTTGGTGATGGGGAAGATGGTGAAGGTGATGGCGACATTGGCGAAGGGGGAGTGTTGGAGTGTTGTTGGTGATGGTGACGGTGATGTGTTGGTGTGTTGGTGAGGGGAACGGTGGTGAAGGTGGTGTGTTGGTGCTGTTGGTGTTGGTGAAGGTGATGTGTGGGTGATGAGGACAATGCTGAAGGGGGAAAGTTGGAGTGCTGTTGGTGATGGTGAAAGTGTTGGGGACAGTGTTGGTGATGGGGTGGTGGTGAAGGTGATGTGTTGGAGTGCTGTTGGTGATGGGGAAGATGATGTGTTGGTGATGGTAATGTTTTGGCGATGGGGCAGTGGTGGTGATGTGTTGGTGATGTGTTGGTGAAAGCGATGTGTTCGAGTGCTGTTGGTGATGGTGAAGGCGATGTGCTGGTGCTGTTGGTGATGGGGACGGTGGTGACTGGGGTGATGGTATGTAATATTGGTGATGTATTTTAGTGATATATTTGATGCGACAGTGTGGTGAAGCATATGATTTGTTGGTGTTTGAAATGATGCGAAAGTAGTGTTAATTAAAAATGTTGATTTGGCGATGATGCAAAGATCATTTATTGTGCTGACGATATGTTAATGGTGATGGTGTTGGCGATGTGCTGGTGGTGCTGATGTGTTGATGTTGCTGATTCAGTCCTGGGAATACGTAGGAGGTCAAGATATCACTAATTGCGATGGTGAGGGTGCTTTTGATGATGCTGATGATGTCGCAAAACAATTTTAGCAGTGATGAAGATGACCGAGTGATGGATGAAATATAATGATATTTGATGTAATGGGATATTTGAAGTGTCTGTCGGAGGAGACACGAGAGAGGATATATAGGCCTATATATATGTACACGCATAAATTTGCTAAAGAAATGAAAAGTAGGCGAAGCGGGGAGAGGGGAAGTAAGGAAGAAAGCCGATGCCAGGAGAGAGAGAGAGAAAGAGAGAAAGAGAGAGAGGCAGAGAGACAGACAGGGAGAGAGAGACAGAGACAGAGACAAACAGGGAGAGAGAGAGAGATGGACAGACAGAGGGAGAGAGAGACAGAGAAAGAAAGAGAGAAGCGCCAGAGAGTCTCGCCGTAGATGTAAATCATGATCAGCTGATAGCGGTGACGGCTTCGGTCCTGTACGGCGAAGAAGTCGGGGACATTACTTGCTGTAACTTGATGGCTCTTTCGGCTACTGGATGGCTCCTGGTGAACTGGGTTACTCGCGCTGTTACGGGCTGGTTCCTCCTGTTATCGGATAGTTCTTGAGGTTACCGGATGGCACTTGCTGTTGCTATAGATGGTTCTTGAAATTACTGGTTGATAGTTCTTGAGATTACTGGATGATGGTTCTTGAAATTACAGGATCATGGTTCTTGAAATTACTGGATCATGGTTCTTGTTATTCCTGGTTTGTTGGTGTTATTCGATAGTTCTCCCGTTTGCAAGATGACTCCTAATGTTACACGGATATTAGTAGGTGGTTGCTGCTGATTGTGGATGGTCGCTGAGGTCACTGGGTGCTTCTCTCGGCTACTCGAGTGCTCTTCCTGTAACTGGGTTATTCTTGAACCGTATTCATATTGACAAACGTAGAAAAAATATGAGTGAGAGTGAATATCTCTTGTACTTTGATATTCCAAATATCTAGTATGCAGCCGACGTCTGGACAAAGAAATAGCAAAATATTCATCGCGTGTGCGTGTGTCCATGAATGTTTCATTCTCATTCATACCTTTTATACATGGGTTATTCTTGCGGTTCCTGGCAATTGCTTCATGGTCCTGCTGCTACTGGATGGTTCTTGCTATTGCTGCGTGGTTATCTTGCTGGCACTGAGCTTCTTTTGCTCTCGATTCTTCAGGCTGGTGGATGGTTCTTACTGTTACCAGCTAGCTCTTGTTGTTCCTAGGCCGTTATTGGTAGTATCGGTAAATGTTTTATAAGGTTTTTATTGTTTCTCATTATTGCGAAAGGTCACTGGAAGTTCCATGATATTTTTTTCGCTATCACTGCTTTTGTTTGTACAGTAGTTATTAGTAATTGCAAGTAATCTGCGTCTTGCGGCGTTTCGCATCGTCCTCACTGGCGACGAATACACAACTAATGTGTTTTTCCTGTTTGGAAATGTCCCTTGTCACCCCTTGCCTTCTCTTGAAAAAAAATCGCGTTTGGCTTCCTTCTCAGATGTCTCGGGGCGTCTGTTTGTTTGTGTGTGTTTTTGCATGTTTTATAATTGTTTATTTGTTTGTTGTTGTGTGTGTGTGTTTCTGTGAATGTAT
>NW_027214036.1:7500-10000 GCF_042767895.1 Penaeus vannamei | reverse complement strand
ATAAGAAATGAAAAAAACGGAGCAGAAAGATAAAAGAAAGAGACAGTGGAGGGCGCTTAGGCATAGCAAACAAGACATGCAAAGGGCAAAAAGGGGGGCGAGTAAAGGGAGGAGGGAGAAACAACGGGTGTTAAGGAGAGTTGCAGATAAGCAGGCTGTGTTGTGTTGACAGGTGAGGCTCAGGAAGGTCAGGGGGAGAGCTGTGTGTTTACCTGCTGGAAGATAAAGCTTTTTTCCTTCTGTTGGCTTGGTGTGTGTGTATGTGTATGTGCGTGTGTGTGTATGTGTGTGTGTGCGTGTATGTATGTGTGTGTGTGTCCGTGTATGTGTGTGTCTGTGCGTGTGTGTGTGTGTGTGTCTGTGCGTGTGTGTGTGTGTGTGCTTCTGTACGTGTGTGTGTGTGTGTGTGTGTGCATGTGTGCTTGTGTCTGTGCGTGTGTGTGTGTTTTGTATACCTGACTCGCCTTTCCGTGAGTGTATGTGCATCTGTCTGCCTCTCTGTGCGGGACTGTATGTACGTGCACTTGTTAGCATACAACATGTATCTCTGTGTACACAATGTAAATTAGGATATTTCTAATTAAAACATAACATTATACAGCATTCAGGAGTTCGTGCCCGGGGTTTCATATGACATTGTTATCATACTAGATATTTGGTAAACATTTTTATGCTTCGGCAGCCTGATTAACATGCCATGAAGTTAGACATTTGTTTTTTTTATTTGTTGAAGTTCCATGCTGCAGTCGACGTCTGTTCAAAGAAATAGCAAAATATTAATCACGTGCGTGTCCATGAATGTTTGTTCATTTGTGTTTGCTTAGTAATCCAAGACATATCCATAAGGTATTTCATTACAGAGTAAAATTGTTTCTGGAGAAAAAAAAATACTGGCCTTTTTTATGTTTATATATAAAGGGATCAAACTTTTTTTTCCCGATAGTGGGTATGGAAAGTCTTATTTTAATTTCGTTACTGATATGATTTAATGTGATTTATATAGTCTGGATATGCCAGCTTTTATGCGTAGTAAGATTTGCAAGAGGCAAAAATGTAAGAAAATAATAATAATAAGGATAATAATTTTCTAGATTTATGAAAGTTTTTATTTTCAATGTATTCACTGAAGGAAGAATCTATAATCTATTTTCGAGACATTTACTGAAAGGATATATACGACATATTATGAGTAATTAATAAAAGAAAATCAGCCAGCTGCTTGAAAAAAAAAATGATACGGAAAATGTATTATATATGATGGAAAATAGAGTAAACACCGACCGTCCATTTTCCTATTCATTGTAAAGAAAATATGTTTATAATGCTCTGTTATGGAACGTTCGCGATGGCAGATCCGCATAGATGTTTGCATTGTGCGCTCCGGGACAATAGTTTGAATGAAAAAAAGACTTTTTAGAAGGCTGAAAGGGGAGGGGGAGGGGGGAAGGGGGGGGGGTTCTTCATGACTTGGAGGCTGGGAAGATTGAAAACGTGTGTGTGTATGTGTGTCTGTGTGTGTATGTGTTTTTTTTTTCCTGTGTGTGTGTGTATGTGTTTTTTCATGTGTGTGTCTGTGTGTGTTTTTGTGTCTGTGTGTATGTGTTTGTGTGTTTAAGGATGTGTGTTTAAATAACAAGCAGCTATTCTCATCAGTCGTTTGTTTGTCTGTCATTAATTTGTCGTTATCTTTCTCCGCACCCACACACGCACGCACACACATCACGATTACGCTCACACGCACACAAAAAATTACACACACACGCACACACACACAGGTATGTATGTTGCTTAATAGATTCTTACTTTATGTTCATGCATACGTACTGTACACGTGCACATAGATGCAAGCACCCACAAGTGCATAGGTCTATGTACATAGTGTGGTATTCATATTTAGATAAAGATACACACAGTCACACACACGCTCGCTCGCTCACACACACACACACTAACACACACACACACACACACACACACACACACACACACACACACACACACACACACACACATACACACACACAGAAACGCATACACACACACACACACACACACACACAAACACACACACAGAAACGCACACACAGAAACGCACACACACTAACACACACACACACACACGCACACACACACACACACACACACACACACACACACACACACACACACACACACACACACACACAGAAACACACACACACACACACACACAGAAACACACACACACACACACACAGAAACACACACACACATATACATATACATATGTGTGTGCGTGTGTACGTTTGTGTGTGTGTGTACGTGCGTGCGTACGAAAATTTATATGTGAATATATGATTTATCTAAAGTACTAGGAAAATAAAGATCAAACCAAGGGAAGGAGAGGGGGAGAGGGTTGGGAGGGAGGGGGAGAGGTTGGGAGGGAGGGGGAGAGGGTTGGAGAGTGGGAGGTGAGGAGAAGAGGGGAAGAGGGTGGGGGAGGAAGAGGGGGAGAGGGTTG
>NW_027214036.1:0-2500 GCF_042767895.1 Penaeus vannamei | reverse complement strand
ATTATTTCTATCCGCTCCGGTTATTACGTTTATACAAATGGAGTTGGATTCTTCGGGAGCATAATTACGTCTGCCCTTCGTTGTTTACGCCGCTTGGATGCGACCGTGAGCGATCCCGGCTGGAAATATTTCGCTAATACCACTTGTCATTATGCATGCGCGTAGAGTAGATGGTAGGGTATAAACTGCCGGACGCGGTGTAAATGCAGATGAGCGCGGGGGGAGGGGGGAGAGGGGAGGGGTGGAAGGGGGAAGTGGGAAGGGGGTGAAAGTTGGAGATTAAGGTGGGGGAATGGGGAAGGAGAGGGGAGGGGGAGATCTGGGGTGTTGGAGAGGGGGTAAAAAGCTGGAGATTGAGGTGAAAGTTGGAGATTAAGGTGGGAGAATGGGGAAGGAGAAGGGAGGGGGGGGAGGGTTGGGAGATTCGGGGGTGTTGAGGGAGGGGGAAGGGGGAGGGGGGAAAGTTGAGATTAAGGTGGGGGAATGGGGAGGGAGAAGGGGAGTGGGGGAGGGGGAGATTCAGGGAGCTGGAGGGAGGGAGGATGAGGTGAAAGTTGGAGATTAAGGTGGGGAATGTGGGGAAGGAGGAGGGGAGGTGAGGCTGAGATTCGGGTGTTGGAGGGAGGGAGAAGGGGAAGGGGGAGGGAGGAGAAAGTTGAGATTAAGAGGGTAATAGAGGGGGAATGGGGAAGGGGGGGAGGGTTGGAGATTCAGGGAGTTGGAGGGGAGGGAGAAGAGGAAGGGGGAGGGGGTGAAAGTTGAGATTCAGGTGGGGGTGGATGGGGAAGGAGATAGGAGGGAGTGAGGGTTGGAGATTCGGGGAGTTGGAGGAAGAGGGGTTGGGGTGAAAGGGTGTGCTTGGCTGCATTAAGGGTGTTGGGGGAGGTGGAGACCCAAGATTAAGGGGTTGGGGAAGGAGGGGGCGAAGAGGTGGCAGATTAAAGGGGTAGGGGGAGGGACCAGGGTAGGGGGTAAGGGGGAGGGTGGAGTACGGATGTGTCAGGTGTTTGTTAATTAAATTGTATGTAAACAAAGGTGGATTTTTTTTTTTTTTTTTTTTTCTTTGTATATAAGTGCGTGTCTATGGCTTGTGCGTATGTCTGTATTCTTAACCTTTGTATCAATATTGTGTCTGCTTTTGTCTGTAATATAGGATGTCTATGTTTATATACCTGTGCGAATATATCCAGCATGCTAATTTAGAAGTATCCGTGAATATCCCCATAAATTTGAATGAATATGCCTCTGCGGTATGTACGTGTGCACATCTGCAGTAAGCACGTAATTTGTCTAAATGTGTATGTATGTGTATATGCCTGCGAGACGGATTATCCCAGGGCCCACAGTAGCTGCGCCGAGGATACATGTAAATCCTCGGCCAACGCAGAGCCATGTAAATGAGGCTGAAATGTAAATACAAAATGACGCCCCGGATACATATGCGCGGCTTGGACAGTTCGCCTGTGGGTGTCGGGCCCCTTCTCTGCTTCGTTTTAGTCTGGTTGTCTGTCTTCTTCTTTTTCTTTTTTCTTTTATCCTCTTTCTTGTTTTCTTGTTCTTGTTCTTGTTCTTCTTTTTTCTTGTTATTCCTCCTCCTTGTTCTTTTTTCTTTATTTTTCTTGCTTTTTTGTAGTTCGTCTTTTCTTCCTCTTCTTTCTCTGCTTCTTTTTTATTTTGGTTCTCTTTCTTTTTCTTTTTGTTTTTTCTTTTATCCTCTTTCTTGTTTTCTTGTTCTTATTCTTCTTTTTCTTGTTATTCCTCCTTGTTCTTTTCTTATTTTTTGTAGTCTGTCTTTTCTCCTTCTTCTTCTCCTCTTTTTTCTTCTCTTTTCTTTTCCTCTTCTTCTCCTTTTTTATTTTTTATTTTTTCCCTCCTCTTCCTCCTTGTTAATTATTCTATATTTTTTTCTTTATTATTCTCTTTTTTGCACTTCTCCTTTTTTTCTTTCTTCTTCTTTTTCTTCTTCTTCTTCTTCTTCTTCTTCTTCTTCTTCATAAATCTGCTCATGTTTATTTCCCCTCTTATTCTTGTTTATCCCCGCGCGTAGAAGCGTTATTTGTATTATATAGTTTTTTTGTGTTTATTTGTTTTGTTTCTTTAGATGTACAGCTTTGGCCTTAATGTGTTTGTGTTGCTCGCCTCCTCTCTTCCTGTTTCCCCTCCTGCTACGAGAAGCATGTGGCGCGTTTCCTCTTTTTCTTCTTCGTCTTATCTCTTACTCTCCCCGTCTTTCTCTTTTCCCACCTCCTTCGCCTCTTCCTCATCAGTTCTTGCATACACATCAACTGATAATCCTGTAATTCTTCTTATCCACACAATTCTCGCCCAAAATATTCCTTAAATAAATCCTGGACACACACTACATTTTCCTGCGGACAGCCAGTGGGCTTGTGTCAAGGGCGTGCCAACAGAAATGTCACGACTAGCTTGTCAACGGATTGCAGTGTTGCAGCTCTGGGAGGCTCTTGTTGTTGCAAAGTTCCCATTGAGGCATATTGCA
>NW_027214034.1:0-2500 GCF_042767895.1 Penaeus vannamei | reverse complement strand
TGTCCTTTACTTTCAGGTTATTTACACCATGTCCTTTATATTCAGGTTATTTACACCTTGTCCTTTACATTCAGGTTATTTACACCATGTCCTTTACATTCATGTTATTTACACCATGTCCTTTACATTCATGTTATTTACACCATGTCCTTTACTTTCAGGTTATTTACACTATGTCCTTTACATTCAGGTTATTTACACCATGTCCTTTACTTTCAGGTTATTTACACTATGTCCTTTACTTTCAGGTTATTTACACCATGTCCTTTACATTCAGGTTATTTACACTATGTCCTTTATATTCATGTTATTTACACCATGTCCTTTACATTCAGGTTATTTACACCATGTCCTTTATATTCAGGTTATTTACACCTTGTCCTTTACATTCAGGTTATTTACACCATGTCCTTTACTTTCAGGTTATTTACACTATGTCCTTTACATTCAGGTTATTTACACCATGTCCTTTACTTTCAGGTTATTTACACCATGTCCTTTACTTTCAGGTTATTTACACTATGTCCTTTACATTCAGGTTATTTACACCATGTCCTTTACTTTCAGGTTATTTACACCATGTCCTTTACTTTCAGGTTATTTACACTATGTCCTTTACATTCAGGTTATTTACACCATGTCCTTTATATTCAGGTTATTTACACCATGTCCTTTACTTTCAGGTTATTTACACCATGTCCTTTACTTTCAGGTTATTTACACCATGTCCTTTACTTTCAGGTTATTTACACCATGTCCTTTACATTCAGGTTATTTACACTATGTCCTTTATATTCATGTTATTTACACCATGTCCTTCACATTCATGTTATTTACACTATGTCCTTCACATTCAGGTTATTTACACCATGTCCTTTACTTTCATGTTATTTACACCATGTCCTTTACTTTCAGGTTATTTACACCATGTCCTTTATATTCATGTTATTTACACCATGTCCTTTACTTTCAGGTTATTTACACCATGTCCTTCGCATTCAGGTTATTTACACCATGTCCTTTACATTCAGGTTATTTACACCATGTCCTTTACTTTCAGGTTATTTACACCATGTCCTTTACATTCAGGTTATTTACACCATGTCCTTTACATTCAGGTTATTTACACCATGTCCTTTACTTTCAGGTTATTTACACCATGTCCTTTACATTCATGTTATTTACACCATGTCCTTTACATTCAGGTTATTTACACCATGTCCTTTACTTTCAGGTTATTTACACCATGTCCTTTACTTTCAGGTTATTTACACCATGTCCTTTACTTTCAGGTTATTTACACCATGTCCTTCACATTCAGGTTATTTACACCATGTCCTTTACATTCATGTTATTTACACCATGTCCTTTACTTTCAAGTTATTTACACCATGTCCTTCACATTCAGGTTATTTACACCATGTCCTTTATATTCAGGTTATTTACACCATGTCCTTTACATTCA
This sequence comes from Penaeus vannamei, assembly GCF_042767895.1. NCBI lineage: Eukaryota > Metazoa > Arthropoda > Malacostraca > Decapoda > Penaeidae > Penaeus > Penaeus vannamei. Next base: position 1,035 of record NW_027214034.1, on the reverse strand, counting down.
TATTATTTACACCATATCCTTTACATTCATATTATTTACACCATGTCCTTCACATTTATATTATTTACACCATGTCCTTTACTTTCAGGTTATTTACACCATGTCCTTCACATTCATATTATTTACACCATGTCCTTCACATTTATATTATTTACACCATGTCCTTTACATTCAGGTTATTTACACTATGTCCAAATCCGATCGCGACGACGCTCCGCTCAGGTTCTCGTTGCCTTTGGTCATTTATTTTGGTCACTTATGGTGTATGGCAGCGACCCTCTTAGGCATTAAGTCTTCATGGCCACGAGGGACCAAATTGCATCCGTCGTCTTGTCGAAAGTCCTTCTAGCTTTGCTTGTCATTTCATTCGCCGTGCGTTGAACTTCTCCTTTCCGCCTGTCCCCTGTGGTACTCCCCGTTGTTCTAAACTGTCTCCGTGTTTCTTCTGTTGCCTTGCCTCCTGCTGTTCTAAAATATGTTGCTTCTGTTACCGTGTTCCCTGCTGTTCTAAACTGTCTCCATGTTTCTTCTGTTACCTTAATCCCTGCTGTTCTAAAACATCTTCGTGTTTCTTCTGTTACCTTGTTCCCTGCTGTTCTAAAGTATGTTTCTTCTGTTACCTTGTTCCCTGCTGTTCTAAAATAAGTTTTTTCTGCTACCTTGTTCCCTGCTGTTCTAAAATCTGTTTCTTCTGCTACCTTGTTCCCTGCTGTTCTAAAATATGTTTCTTCTGCTACCTTGTTCCCTGCTGTTCTAAAATGTTTCTTCTGTTACCTTGTTCCCTGCTGTTCTAAACTGTCTCCTTGCTTCTTCTGTTATCTATGATCTACAGTGCACTTATGATGCTATCGCATTACTCTCTCATTTTATTCTGATTAAAATTATACATTATTATTAAAAATTATACATTATTATTATTATTATTTCACTTCATTATCAAATGAGGTGAAATTCCGTCCGCCTCGATGTCCCCAAAACACAGTTAGCTCATTTCCCATTCTCGCGTCCCTTCCCTGTTCGACATGGAAGCAAATA
>NW_027214033.1:20000-22494 GCF_042767895.1 Penaeus vannamei | reverse complement strand
TTTTCTCTTTTTTTATCTGTTTAATTTTCATGGGGGTGGGGGTGGGGGGTGAGTAGGGGGGGGGATCGTGACCTTTGTCAACTCAACTAATCTGAGTCATTTTGAGTTTGACACAGTGCTGTGCAGTTGAAAAAAATGCAGGTGCTAAAATGTGGATTGCAAAAAATCTAGCTTTTTATTTGTTCAGATATCGTGGGAGTGTTTGCGATATTATCATGCACTTTAGATTTTTGTGTCTGTCTGTCTGTCTATCTCTCTCTTTCTCCTTCCCTCCTCATTCTGTTTCTCACTTTTTCTCTCAAACTCTCTCTCCCTTCCATCATCGCCTCCCTCTTTTCCTTCCTCTCTCTCTTGCTCACTAACTCTCTCCCCTTTCCTCCCGCCCCCTTCCCTCTCTTTCTCTCCCTCTCTCCCTCCCTTCCTTTCCTCTCTGTCTCTCCCCTTCTTTACCCAACAACACACCTCATACCCTTATCCCCTCTCCCATTTCCCCCTTCCATTCTCTTTTCCCTCTTATCTTTCTTATCTTCCTTATCGTGCCAGGAAGCTCATGGGACTTTATCTTATCCCTAAAAGTCCTAAGGAGACTCTGCTTTCTCAAGGGCGTCGCGACTTTGCGTCCGTCGCCGCCCCCAGACCGCCGTGCTGCCCGTGTGTGTGAATAGATGAGATTTTATTTTTATTTTATTCTATTATTATCATCGTTATTATTATTTTTCTATTATCATCAATATTTTCATTGTTATTATTATTATTATTATTATTATTATCATTATTATTGTTATTATTATTATTGTTATTATTATTATTATTATAATTATTATTATTGTCATTATCATCATCATCATCATCATCATCATCATCATCATCATCATCATCGTTACTATATTATTATTTGATTTTTTATCATTATTTTTTATTTATTTATTTATTTATTTATTCATTTTCACTCTCGAGAATACTTTTAATTCGGGAAAAGGTGGGTGGAGGGGAGGAAAGGGTGGGCTGAGGGTGGGGTGAGGAAGGTGGGGGATAGGGGGAGAATGGGAGAGTGAGCAGGGGAGGGGGGAGATAAGGGTAGGGGAGGAGGGAGAGAAATGCTAGGGCAGCGGGGGAGAATGGCGGAGAAAGGTAAGGGGAGAGAATGGGGGAAGATGGAGAGAAAGGCTAGGGGAGCGGGGGAGAATGGGGGAGAAAGGTAAGGGGAGAGAATGGGGGAAGATGGAGAGAAAGGGTAGGGGAGCGGGGAGAGAAAAGGTACGAAGGGGGGGTAGGGAGGAGGAGGGAGAGATAAGGTGGAGGGAAGAGGGAGAGAAAGGGTTGGGGGAGGAGGTGAAGAAAGGGGCAGAGAAAGGGAGGCAGAAGAGGTAGGGAAAGTGTGGGAGAGCGGGAGAAGGGGGAGAAAAAGGGTGAGGAGAAAGATCGCGAAAGGAAGGAAGTGGAAGGAAGGAAAGAAAAGAAATGAAACTAGGAAATGAGAGTAAGGACGATGGAAAGGAAGGAAGGGGAGAATGAGGGGGAAAGAGAGAGGAGGAAGAAGAAAGAAGGGGGAGACAAAGAAGATGGGAAAGAAATAAGGGAGATACAAAGAAGGAGGGATGGAGAAGGAAAGGCCGGGAGAACAAAAAAGAAGAAAGGAAACAAAAAGGAAAGTGGAGAGAGTGAAGATGAGAGAAGGAGGGGGAGGGAGGAGAAGGAGGCAGAAGAGGAAGAAGAAGAAGCGAGAATGGAGGAAGAGGGACAGAGGGAAAAGTGAATTATCAATGAGGATAAAAGGAAATCTCAAAATAAAACTTTAAACTTCTTAAGAGAGAAAAGCCCGGCAAAGGAAGCAGCGAGACATTGCATCGTCACGCATATATTCAAATATATATATATATATATATATATATATATATATATATATATATATATATATATATATATATATATATATATATATATATATATATATATATATATATATATATATATATATATATATATATATATATATATATATATATATATATATATATATATATATATATATATATATATATATATATATATATATATATATACTCTCTCCCTTTCTCACTCACTCTCTGTAGATAAATGGACGGATAGATGGATAGTCAGATAGATATGTGCGTGTGTGCGACCAGTCATTGTTCACCTGCTCTACCCTTGTTATACTTACTAATTAATCACCTCTCATCAGCTTTCTGTGACCAGTGCCCTTGCCGAAGTCACAGAAAGCTTTACATACCTCCCGGAGGGGGTTTACCCTATCCACCTTTTCAAGGGCCGGCGGTAGCGCACGGGACACCAAGCATCATCAATATTTAATCTTTAAATCATTATCATCATCATCATCATTATCATCATTTTATCATCATTAACATCATCATTTTCTTCACCCCCGTCGCCATCATCACCAATAACAAACTTAAGCAACATGAACACAAAGAAAAACGAGGTAGAAAACCAAATCTAAGTAGGCCTACTTAAC
>NW_027214033.1:0-2500 GCF_042767895.1 Penaeus vannamei | reverse complement strand
CTAACAACATCTGAGAAATTTGAAGCAGGAATGTCATATCGGCCAGTTGGGGACATATGATTCAGCCAGTCTTGGCAGTGATCATTAAAATCATTTATTGAAATAAACCACGATTTCCTATCATTCTCTTGAACGGAAAGGTCAGGAAGCAGTCATGAATGTTGTCATCGGCACTGGGACTTCCCTATAGACTAAAACTGTAGATATTATCAAAACGACTTCACACTCTCACAACCATGTATTCATGACAACCACATTCATACTCCGTAAAACGAACAGCATTAACACAGACCTTAGGATATAAACACAAACCTTGGGCTCGAGGCAAAGAATTCCATTGTAGCGTCACGGGTTTATTCAAATTAGTTAAAAGCAACTCTGATATGTGCTTCATGTCTGAAAGCAGAGTTTCAGCGCAGCAAATGTCAAATTTAATTGAAATACTTCAAGTTAGGGACTGAGGGCCATGGCTAAGTCGACGATCATGATTCTAAGGTAGATAGTAAAATAAAGAGAATCCAAAAAAAGGAAAGAAAATAACATTAGAAAGAAAGAAAAACAAGAAATGCAGGGGAATATGTGTGTGTGTGTGTGTGTGTGTGTGTGTGTGTGTGTGTGTGTGTGTGTGAGAGAGAGAGAGAGAGAGAGAGAGAGAGAGAGAGAGAGAGAGAGAGAGAGAGAGAGAGAGAGAGAGAGAGAGAGAGAGAGAGAGAGAGATGAAGGGGTAGATAGGAATAGATGGTTAGATAGATAGATATGTAGAGAGAAATATACTTCATTTCGATTCCTTGGCTCCCATCATTTGTGATTGGATTAATAAGGCTACCATGACCTATTTACAAATGATCTCTTGTACATAATTAAAATGTTTAAATCCTCCATTCGATATCCGTTGCAATGAAATCAAGGTCTCGAAAAAAATATTGATTAAAAAAAAAGGTTTAATTTCGGGGATCGTGGGTGGAGAGGGAGAAATGGAGAAATGAGAGGGAGAGAGGGAGGGAAGAGAGGGAGAAAGGGAGGAAAGAGAGGGAGAGTGGAGTGCCAAATAAGGGAGAGAAAGAGGAAGGCGAGAGAGAGGGAGAGAGAGGAAAGAGGTAGAGGGAGAAAGGGAGGAAAGAGAAGGAGATAGAAAGGTAAAAGAGGGAAACTGGAAAGAAAGAGAGGGAGAGCGGGGAACAGAAGAGGGGAGAGGAGGAAGGCGAGGGAGAGCGGGAAGGAGAGAGGAAAGAGTAGGGAGAGGGATGAAGGAGAGGGAAAGAGAAGGAGAATGGAAAGAAGGAAAGGGAAAGGGGGAGAGGAAAGAGTATAAGAAAATCATGTTCACCGTATGTGAGAATTTGTTGATTTGGCTCATAACTCTCTCTCTCTCTCTCTCTCTCTCTCTCTCTAGCAATCACGTGACTATGCATCGGGATATATCTATCTATACTTTAATGAACGTCCTGGAGTAGTGAAGATAGCCTGTCTTGGGTCGATAGTTGATAATGCAACTTGGATCGTAGTTGAACTTAGTTGGTAGTGTAACTTGGATGGAAATGTAACTTTTATGCAGAACACCACTTTAATGCTTTTGAGGCTTCTTAATTTAGGAGTGAGTGTAGAGAGAAGGAGAGAGAGGGGGAGGGAGAAGGAGAAGAAGAAGCGGGAGAGGGAGATGGAGAAGGATAGAAACGGGGGGGGGGGAAGGGAGAAGAATACAGAAGGGGAGGAAAAGGGATAAGAAGAAGTTGGAGAAGATGGAGAAGGATAGAAAAAGGGTGATGGAAAAGGAGAAGAATATAGAAGGGGGAGGAAAAAGGGTAATATATTAAGGGAAAGGAGGACAGAGAAGAAAGGGGGGGGGAAGAGGTCAAGGAAGGGGAGAAAAGAGGAAATAGGGAGAGTGAGAGAGAGAAACGGGAGAAGGGGAGGGAAAGAGAAAAGGAGATTGAAAAGAAGACCCAGGAAAGGGGAGAGGGAGTCAGAGAAGCAGATAAAAAAGGAAAAGGGAGAAAACGGTAGAGAGAAGGATGGAGAGAGAGAGAGAGAGAGAGAGAGAGAGAGAGAGAGAGAGAGAGAGAGAGAGAAAGAGAAAGAGAAAGAGAAAGAGAAAGAGAAAGAGAGAGAGAAAGAGAGAAAGAGAAAGAGAAAGAGAGAGAGAGAGAAAGAAAGAGAAAGACAGAAAGATAGAGAAAGAAAGAGAGTGAGTGGAAGAGAGAGAGAGAGAGAGAGAGAGAGAGAGAGACAGACAGACAGACAGACAGACAGACAGACAGACAGACAGACAGACAGACAGACAGACAGACAGACAGAGACAGAGACAGACAGACAAAGAAAGAGAAAAGACAGAGATAAAAGAAAAAAAGAAGGAAAAAGGGGAAAAAACGAAAGGGAGAGGAACGAAGGAATCACAAGCCACCCGGGACTGAAGACACATACCCGTTCTCCTTTGTTTACATTCGCAACGAAGACCGACCAGCGACGGCGAACCAGACGGGGGACTTCTTGGGACTTTCCG
>NW_027214032.1:17500-20000 GCF_042767895.1 Penaeus vannamei | reverse complement strand
GTATACGCACACACACTTTCTTCTTATTGAAATATATTTATTTTTCTAATAGAAATATGTGTTTCTTTATTCTTGAAATGTGTATTGTTTCCTTATAGAAGTAGAAACTCATAGAAACACACACACACATACACTCACTTACTCACACACAAACACGCACACACACACACACACACACACACACACACACATACACACACACACACACACACACACACACACACACACATTCACTCACCCATGTACATGATAATGATAATGATGATGCTGATATTGACGATGATGATGGTCATAGTCATGACGGTGATGATAATAATAATTAATAGAATGATAATAATAATAGGAATAACAATAATAATAATGTCAATATTGATGATAATAGCAATATTAATGACAGTAATGATAATAACAGTAATAATAATAATAACGTTGAGAATGATATGGATTCGACATTTAAAAGATGCATTGTTTTTAATTCTAAAGATGTATGGACCCCATCGAAACGTTTTTTGACGTATTTTTACTTTAAAGGCATATCAAAATAGTAAAATTTTGTGTAGTAAATTATAATGATTATCTATAAATAGTTGTTTTGTTTACATGTTCACAATGCAATGGGAGTGAAAAAATAAGCACTTTTATTATCTTATCAGAGAGAAAGAAATGTTGTGGAAACTGAAAAGACGGCCTTATCGGAATTGTCTCCTTCAACTAATTCTGTTGCTGCATCCACGGGCCCTATAAAGATGATAAAAAAAACGTATATTTCCTAACAAGAATGGCGTCATGGTGTGAGGTGTCTTCTCAGGAGAAAGGCTAGATCAGTAGCAATTCGAGGAGGTGTCATAGTGTCTGATTCTATTTTTGGAAAAAAAAGCACATGGGGTTTATTTTGATGACGTCACAAAAGTTCTGGGTGCTTTGTGAATGTGGTCAATCATTTTGGTCTCTTCAGTTTTCAAAAAGGATAGAAAATAATGGTTTTAATGGTTATATTTTTCATATAACAGTCATCAAAACAGACGCCATGACACCTCGAGTTGCTACTGATCTAGCCTTTCTCCTGAGAAGACATCTCACACCATGACGCCATTTTTGTTAGGAAATATATATGTTTTTTTTATTATCTTTATAGGGCCCGTGGATGCAGCAACAGAATTAGTCGAAGGAGACAATTCCGAAAAGGCCAAGTAATGGACAGCAAGAGAAACCAGAGACCATTAGACCAGAGAAAAATGCACTATAGGAAAATTATGAAAGTTAGAAGGGAAGGATCGATCAGTTTTTCGTCCAGGTGATAACGAGAAATATCAGGGAGTAGAGGTTTCGATCCTGTCTCACGTTTGTTTATATAATGTTCTTCGTAATGAATATTGATTTATAATTAGTAGGTAAAGGGGTGTCAAGTCTTTAACTTAAGAATTTAATTGAATTAATAGAAGAGAAAGTTCATTGTTTTTATTGTAATGTTTATTAAAATCTACATTGTATAAGGCCACATTTTTTATTTGTTTATAGAATGAAGGAATTGGTTAAACTGTTTCCACAACCATTCTAGATTTAGTACACACGCTGAAAAGGCATAAATTCAATCCACCCCATGAGCTGTTACGTCATGATACCCACATTAGGTAAGTGAAAATTATTTTCTTGGGGTTTTCTTAATGCCAAAAATCCTGGTTGGTGGCGGCACTGCAGTACTTTTAGGATAAATTAATCAAGTTTTAGGATCATGTTTAGGGATAGAAATTTTGAAAGGATTTTGTACTTTTTCCTATTTCAAAAATATCCCCGACATATTGGCAACAGTAATTTAGTAAAAGTGTATTTTATTTTGCATATGAGAAATTCACAATATGGTGGTAGGATTCAAATTCTTAACCTGCAGCGGGATAACGATAATGATAATAATAATAAAAATAGTAATACTGATAATAATCATAATGAAGAAGATAATGATAATGATAATCATGGCGATGATAATGATAATGATTATCATGGCGAAGATGATAATAATGAAAATAGTGATGATAATAATATTTACAATATGATAATAAGGATAATAATAAGACAGACAATGCTGCTGCTGATAAAGATGACACACAATAAAAACAAAAATGTCAGCTACAAAACTAAAAATTATAATAAAACCCGTATTGCTCACATCAACAATGATATTGATTACCATAGCAAAACAGACTACCCTTTGTCACTCCATCACCACGAAAAAACACATCAATATACATGCTATTATTTAGAACACATTAATTCCGATGTTCATTTGGGGAAATATTCATGTTACGTGTTAATTTTATGGTAATTGCGTCTTTTCGTATTGAATAGGCCTATGTCTTTTTTTGTGATGATTAATGAGTGTAATTAGTGATGAAGATTAAGCGTGGAAGGATGATATTAGTGACAAGGTAATCTGTATTTATAGAAGTACGTTGGAAAGGAATAATAATGATGATAGTGATGATGACATCGATGATAATCACTA
>NW_027214032.1:0-5000 GCF_042767895.1 Penaeus vannamei | reverse complement strand
GACTTGAGGATAAGTTTACTTAAGTGTGAATTTAGCATATTAATCTACCAATGAATGTGAATGAAGATCCGGACTGCAACTACTTCATTTTTTTTGCAAATTTACTTCTTTATTTTATGTAAATTTCATGTTCACAGACTAGAGGATTCTTTTTTTTTGCATTACCTTCTGTTCAGAAACCCATATTTACATTATTGATGCAATTTTATTTGAATATATTTTGTACTTCTAATATTGATAGATTTTTAAAGTAAATGGTAAATGTTCTAAAATGCATTTGTTTTTTCTTCTTGAATACATTGTCCATGTTCATATTTAATACAGATGTGTATATGTGAAAAATATTGTTGTGACGTAATGAACATGCTGCAAGGCTGTGAATCTTTCGAATAATCAATGTCTTGTATAGTGTATGTATGTCAAAATATTATTTTTAAAAAGGTTCTCTTTCTATGTATAGGATTGTATGTTCTTATAGTAATTATGTTGATGCACAACTAGTTGTATTTTTAAACAGTGTATTTTTTCATATTACAAATTTACATATCAGCATAGAAAAGGAAAATCCATTTGGCATTTTGAAGTGCAATATTCTCTTGTTTTTCTGTTGTATATGCATGTGTATGTGTCAAAGCAACATTTATTAATCAACAAGGATTAAAGTGCGATATGTAGTCCCAAGGAAAAGCTAAATTGGTTGTTATAGTGTGGAGTCTGCTAAATTTACTTTTTTTCTGTCATATTTTGGTCTCCAACTACCTTTAATTGTATATTCTTTTCTGGGTATCTTAGATAAGCATATATATTTTTATTGCAAGATCTGTTGTACATTTTGAGTCAGATTTGACTTATGAGGCAGATGTACATTCTTTTTAGCATTTTCTATTTTTAAAAATAGCTTGCTTAGTTATATTTTACATAATTGACATTTTCAACTTTTAGTATGGACTAGCTCAGAAAGTTGTTAAATTAGTATCATTGTTTTATAGCTACTATTATCTCAAAGCTAATAAAACAGAGGATTTATTCTGCAGTTTTTAATTCATCCCTTCAGCATTAAATATTTTCATCTTTTACATTCATATTTAATGAAGTCATAGATAGTTGTTCCACAGTGTACCTTGTTAAGTGTAAAGGTTTGATGAAGTGTAAGGTTATTTTGGAAAGCCTTCAGAGAGGCACCAAATTTGTCTTTGATATAATTTATCTTCTAAAATGACTGGGTGATTCTGTAAAGTGATGATGCATTGATAATGGCAAGATATTTACTGAAAAACTAAAGTAATGATAGAAATAGTAATAATAACATTTATAACACTACAATTATAACAATTGTCATAAAATGATGCCACTAATTCTAATAGTGACAGTTAACTTACGATGGCAATATTGTTGAATAAAGTAATGATATTAACCTACTGATGCCAGGATTTCAAAAATACTTGACATGTCTGCTGTGATTCTAGTTAATTAATTGTGTTTATACATAGATGGCTCCACAAGCGCTTTGTCACAAAAAAGTTGATCATTAGTCCTACATATCTTACCTATTTATCCATTTTCTTGATTTCCAAATTCTTATTTCTTATTCTTTTCTGCTATTAATATTGTTAATTACACTTTAATAATCATAATGTTGATAATGATAATAACATATATTTCATTAGTATTAGAAAAAAAAATCCGAAACCCAAAGAATGGGGCAATCAGATGAGGTTATAGTGGCCTACTAATTGGCCCTTTGGTGGCCGAGCACTTGTGGAGCCGTATATGTGTAAACAAATTCACAAAACAAAACTACAGTGTACAGTACGTGTATTTGGCACCAATGGGTTAATAACAGGAATACCAATTATACCAACTATTTTAAGAATCAAAACTTCAAAGCTTAGCAGACATGAGCATGAGATTGAATCTAGAATTTTAATAGCTTTATTTGAGATAATATCCAGTTTTGATAGTCACCAGATAGTTTTTATATTTGATGAAATGCTATAATGTGAATTTATCCAAAAGTACCTGAGGGAGGAATTTTAGCATTGATTTTGATTGATAATGAATTACTGAATAAATTAGATACAGATATGACTATTTCGTTAGGCATTTTTTCTGCAAAATGTGTAGTGTTCCTTAAAAAAAAAATCTATAGTGTCAGCTATTGAAAGAAAAGAAAACTGTCTGCTTGTTAAAAAAAAAAAGAAAAAAAAAGAAACTGCTATACACTCAATTAAAATCAAATTTGAATTTTGCCTTCAATGTATTTATGTTATTCAAAAGTTCCCCCTCTCCAAATAAAAAAAAGTTTGATGATTAATTTATTTACAGCATTATTCTGTTGCCTAATATGACAATTTTTAATATTTTTTTATGCCAGCTGCTTTGATTATGCTTGTCCATTAACCAGATTTCAATTTAAATGTAATTTTTTTTTCATAATTTATGCAAAAATAGTATAAATGAATAAGTTTATATCTCACAAAGTATAGTTCTGTTGAGTGAAAATATATCAGTTATGATATTACTAAAAACATAAGAAATACAATAGGATACCTTTGCACACCAATATAAGGGCATATCTTATGCTAAATTCTTCAGGATGCATTTCAGACCTACATGGCTTTCTCTAGAAGGATTTCTGTACATTCAGATTTACGTTGCTGTGGACGAGAATAACCTTGAACACTTTATGAATAACTGTACAATGCCTTGAACACATTTACAAAAACAGCAACTCTTCCTTTTATCATGACAAAATACTTTTTCCGAGGCTGCTGCTGATGAAAAAAACCCTGACATTTTGCATATGATGAATCACATATTGCAGTTTTATTAGTATTTTTTTGCTTTTTGGGTACTTTATAATTCAGACACATTCATGATACCTTCCACTGGCAAACTATCATGACTAGACAAACTCAAAAAATAAAAACTGAGCTTACAGTAGAATATATCCTTGTGGAATTCATGCTGAACAAATTGCAACAGGGACAGAGGGAGATATCTGTGAGATATGTAAAGTCTATGCAAAGCGGAGGTGTAGAAAAATCAGATATGGTACTTGTTATATGATCAAAGCTCTTTCATGCAAATCAGGTCTTTGATTTATTCATCTAGTAATACAAAGTCTGTATGTGAATATTTTAGCTCTGCTATCAAAATTCTAAGTTTGGCATGAGCTTCTATCTCTTATTCTGGAGCTATATTCTTTCCAAATATACTTTGTAGCTTTGTTAAAACTATTACAAAATCTGGTTTTCTTGTTTTCTTTTGTGGTTGATTACTTGATATCATTTTTCATACCATCTTACATTACTATTATTTATTTAAATATGCATAAAACAGTTGGAAATATGTGCTGTTCTGAAGAAATATTTGCAATGAACTTTTACATTCATATTCATCTTTGAGGACAGGTCTTCTTAACAGTGCTTTTGAACAAATTATCAGCAGACTCTCTATTCAGATTACTTGAGAATGATGAACTGTGAACTCTTTCTTCATCAATACACAAAGTTAATTCATGAATGAAACAAAAGGTATTAATATCATTCAGGTTTATTTTTTACAGGATTTGTTTTATTATCAGAAATACACCATAAATTATAGGAAATAGTATAGATAAATATTCCTTTGATGAAGGTATGGAGTTAAAATTAAGACTGATCTCACTAACCTTTCTTGAGGCACCTAAATCAAAATCATTTTTCAATACAATCTCATTAATCTAACACAGGAAATACTTTACGAATTGCAAAAGGAACAACCTACTGATACAAAATGATTTGATTATCCCACAATCCTATGTAGTTTAAGTTTACTTTTTAGACTGAACTTATAATACAACATAATACAACATGAAACTTAAAACAAATATTACACATACCAAATAGCAATATAAACCTGATAAATTGTTATTTATTAAGAGGTCACCATGAATTCCTGCACATAAGTTTGCTACCTGTGCCAGTTCGTTTCATATATACATCCCAAAAACAAATAAACATAAAAAATAATCATGTATATATAATTTCATTTCAGTTTTACAACACACCTCATGAGACTATGTGAGCACAAACAACCATTTTTTTTTTTACTAAGTAGCAAAAAAAATATATAATTTATATACGATTACTTATATCTCATTTCTACAATCAAGCCCATGAGACTGCTTGACTTCTAGTGTAAAATTACGATCCCTTAGGTACTATCCTGCAATGTCTTTTCTTCGAGTTTTACCTTTTCCCCGGGTTTAAAAGCAGGCATGCCAAGGTAAGGGCAGGAAGCACACCTAAAAGCATCCCCGAGATAACAGCTCCCACACGATGATTTAAAGTCCTTCTTCGTTGCTTCCTTGTTCTTCATATCTTCGGCATCGAGCTCCTCTTTCAGTCCACACACGCAATTTTTGCAGGCCTTCCGTTTCCCGGTTGTCCCACAAACCTTTAAGCTCGTTGGGTCTGGTCGAATCAAGTCTTCCTCTGTTAACAAGTCATCAGGATCAGCCAAGTCTACATCATCGTCATTTAGGTCAATGTTCCAAGTATTTGCTGGAGCCTTTGCTGCTGGCTTTGCAAAGGAGAGTTTCATGGAAGACCCAACTTCAAAGTCTGGCTTTAAACACGTGACCTCAAAAACAGGCACTGTAACATCTCTCTTCTGCTCGTCTGTGAGGTTGGCATTTCTTGGTTCAGACACTGAGGTAAAACCACCGAGTTTTAAATTTGACTGTGTGCTGGCAGCATCAGTTGTTCTCATGGTTAAGGAACCCTTAGGTTTCAGGGTACGCAAGACTTCCCCCAAAAGGTCTACTGGACATTGGAAAGTGAATGGCGGAAGAACTCCTACTAACACATGGTCAAACGAACTTGCAGTGTGATTGGAACTTGTTAACATATCAGCATTTTCAACAGCTACTTTTCCTTCATCTCCAACAGTAGACTGAAAGAATACAGTTATTCAATACAACTTCAGATTCATAAATAAAGATGAATAATGATTTC
>NW_027214031.1:2500-5000 GCF_042767895.1 Penaeus vannamei | reverse complement strand
CCTCCCACACAACCCAACAGAAGAAATTTCACAGACAAACGAACACACACTCGCCGTCTTCCCCAAGTTTCCATTTGTAATATATTTTGGCCGCGCGTTCACAGGCAGTCAGCCCCGCGCGAGCCTCCATAAAGAAATTAATTGAACCCGATTTTACCATTTGAATAAACAATTATTTTATCAAATACAATACGCACTGGGAGAAGGGAGCTATTTATGTATCATCTGTGACGTATTTGATTCCCGTTTGGATGGCGGGGGGCTGGTATTTTGAAGGGGGTAGTCGTGTTTCTCTTTGTTTTCTTTCTCTTTCTTTCTTTTTACTTGTTTCCTCTCTTGTTTTATTTCTTTTTTCTTTTTCTCTCTTGCTTACTCTTCTTTTCTCTTTCTCTTGCTTTTTATTTATCTTTCTTTTCTCTCTTTCTTTCTAATTTTTCTTTTCTCCTCTTTTTTTCTCTTTTTTTTCTCTCTCTTTCTCTTTTTCTTTCTTTCTCTTTCTCTTTTTCTTTCTCTCTCTTTTCTCTTCTTTTCTTTCTTTCTCTCTCTCTCATTCTTTCTTTTTTCTTTCTTCCTCTGTTTCTCTATCTTTTTCCTTTTCTTTTTCCTTTCTGTTTCTTTTCTTTCTCTCTCTTTCTCTCTTTCTTCCTCTCTTTCTTTGTCGTCCTCGTTCTCTCTCTGTCTGTCTGTCTCTTTCTCTCTCTCTGTCTCTTTCTCTCTCTCTCTCTCTCTCTGCTCTCTCTCTCTCTCTCTCTGTCTCTCTCTCTCTCTCTCTCTCTCTCTCTCTCTCTCTCTCTCTCTCTCTCTCTCTCTCTCTCTCTCTCTCTCTCTCTCTCTCACTCACTCTCACTCCTCTCTCTTTTTCTCCATTTTACTCCCTCTTTCTCTATTTCTCCATTTTACTCTCTTTCTCTCTGTAGAAGGGTGAAAGAGAATGAGCAAGGTACATGGAGAAAGAAAATAAGGGAGAAACAGAATAACAGTGAAGGAAACGAAAAAAAGAAACAGAGAAATAGATAATAAAATGAACAGAGAAAGATAGACAGAAAAAAGAACGAGAGAAGCCAAATGAAAAACAGAAAAGAAGTGATAATTTTTTTTAATGATAATGGTTTGCAATTGCATGCAACTCTCATATATATATATCTCTGACAGGACTTAGTGATCATGCTGTTGATTTTAGCCGTGCAACTAAGCTGACAAACAGCTTTTATGATGCAGCAGTGCTAACACAGACTTCCGGGCCCACACTTTCACCTAGAGCCGTCCATTTTGATGCGTTTTGGGCTTATGCTGTAGGGACTTTTGCTGTTATCGTTATTACTGTTGTTATTATTGTGTTATTATTCTTATGATTGTAATTGTAGATATTTTTTTTATTATTATCATTATTATTATTATTATCATAATTATTATTATTTGTTATTATTATTACTACCCCCACTACTGCTGTTATTGCTATTATTATTATTATCTTTATTATCATTTTGGTTATTATCATTGTTATTGTTACTACTACTACCACTATCATTATTATAGTTAATATTGTAGTTGCTGTTTAGTTGTTGTTATTGTTTTTGTTATTGTTGTTGTTTTTGATGTGGTTTTCGTTGTTTGTTGTTCTCATTCTTACAAGCATCATCTTCATTAACATAATCATCGTAGTTTTCCTTTTTGTAGCTTAGATATGAAATATTGTATTATATATCACGCATATTATATACAATACTTATTACAACATTTACTTATGTGTCACATTACAAAAGATAAGCGAGTTGTAATCATCTTTTTCTTTATCTTCATCGTTATGTCATATGTTTTAGACCTATAAGTGTTTATTGTTGTGTTTCCCCCCTCCCCGCTTCTCACTCAACATTATGTTTGAATGTGTTTATTTGTTTGATTGTGGTGTGTGTTTGTTTGTGTGATTGTTTGTTTGTTTATTTGTTTGTTTATTTATTTCATTGTAGTGTGTGTTTGTTTGTTTATGTGCTTGTATATTTTCGTTTATTTGTTTGTGTGTGTGCGTGTCCAAAAAAACAATATATCACTGTGCATCCTTCACGCAGAAATACTCACACACCTACACACTGAAATCCACACACACACACTAACCTTGTGATACTAATCGGCAAAGGGACGCGAATTTTAGGCCTTTGTGGTGTGAGAGGTAATATGCTCTCTCTCTCTCTCTCTTCTCTCTCTTTCTCGTTCTCTTACAATTTCTATTTTTATTTCTCTCTCTATCTCCCCCCTCTCCCTCCCTCCCCCCCTCTCTCTCTCTCTCTCTCTCTCTCTCTCTCTCTCTCTCTCTCTCTCACTACTCTCTCTCTCTCTCTCTCTCTCTCTCTCTCTCTCTCTCTCTCTCTCTCTCTCTCTCTCTCTCTCTCTCTCTCTCTCTGCCTTCCTTTCTTCTTCTCTCTTACTCTCTCACTCTCCTCTTCCTTCCCTTCCTTTCTCCTTCTTTTTCCTCCTTTCTCCTCTACATTCATTTTTTCCATCC
>NW_027214030.1:20000-29845 GCF_042767895.1 Penaeus vannamei | reverse complement strand
AATAAGTGAGCGAGCTATGGTGGTTGCCGTTGTCGTTGTTGTTGTTGTTGTGAATTGCTGTTTATATGTAGCGGTTGTCAGTCAGGGAATTAATGATGGTGTTTTTGCGTGGGATTAACTTTTTTTTCTTATTAGCTTTGGATAATTTTCCGAAGACCTCTAATTGATGAGCGTGGTGTCGCGTGTGTAATTAAGGGCCGGGTTTAATTGCGTGTTGATAATCTGTTCCGTTTGATTTCGGTTATTTATTTATTTATATTTTTATTGACGTCAATTACCAAGGGGTTCGACAAGGTTGTAAATGAAAGATTTTTTTTTCTCTCTCTCTCTCCTTTTTTTTATTTTATTATTATTATTATTTTTTTGGTTGTTCCCTCTTTAATTTTTTTTTGATTTCGGTTGTTCCCTCTTTATTTATTTATTTATTTTTTTATATTTCGGTTGTTCCCTTTTTAATTTCGCATAAGCCACGCGAGGCAAGTTACGTGAGGCAATTACGTGATTCGCGCCCGACGTTCGCCAAGGAGCGGGCCCCGTGGCGCGCCTCCCACTCCTGGACTCGGGAGAGACAGACGGGCACTCGAAGTAAATAATTGAGGCACAAACTTCAGCGAGCAACAATGTCCTTTCTTGGTCCAGAGTTTGGGGTCGAGTTTGGTTCCGTGTCGCTGTTTGTTTACTTTCGTGTCTATATTCTGCGTTGCCGTTGTTTAAATTCGCTTTTGTTGGTGTTTCGTCCGTGTCCTGTCTCCTCTCTTCTTTTCTTCGCATTTCTTGTGGTGTCCATTCTATTTCTTTGCTTTGGTTTTCTTCTCTTTTCTCTCCTGTCTCCTCCTTTCTCTCCCTCCCTTCTCCTCTCTCTCTCTTCCTTCCTTTCTCCTCTCTCCTCCTTTCTCTCCCTCCCTTCTGCTCTCCCCTCCTTTCTCTCCCTCCCTTCTGCTCTCTCCTCCTTTTTCTCCCGCCCTTCTCCTCTCTCCTCCTTTCTCTCCCTACCTTCTTTCTCTCCCTCCCTTCTGCTCTCTCCTCCTTTCTCTCCCTCCCGCCCTTCTCCTCTCTCTCTCTCCCTCCCTTCTCCTCTCTCCTCCTTTCTCTCCCTCCCTTCTCCTCTCCCCTCCTCTTTGCTCTCCCTCCCTTGTCCTCTCTCCCCATTTTCTTCATTTTCTCAACCCCATTCCTCGTGCTTCTCAGGTGGCCGACTGTCGCAGCGCTGGCTTCTCGACGGTGCCCTCCACGCTGAGTCCGGAGGTGCAGGAACTCAACCTCAACAACAACAACATCAGGTGAGTGATTTGGGGGTGGTCTATTTTGTCAGTAGGTTTGTGAGTAGTATATTTTTGTGATTTAGTCATATTTTTTTCGGAATTAGGTTAGGAATTTTACTTGGTGATCTGTTTTATCTATTCTATGTTATTTTTGTATTTTATTATTATTATTATTATTATTTATTTATTTATTTATTTATTTTTTTGCGTTTCTGTTATCTTGCTGTTATTTTTATTGTTGTTACTTTCCTGCTCTTTGCCTTCCCTTGTCAGTGATTCGTCGGGTGATTGTCCATCCCTCTTCCTCTCATCCTAGGATTGTTCAGTGTATTAGTCTTCAAGTTGTGGTCCACATCCCTATCGTCCAATCCTGTTTCAGGGTTTTCTTGATTATCGTTCCTTTCTCCCATTCTCCCTCTTCATCTCTTCTTCCATTTATGCTCAGATTATCAGCCCTGTTGTTATTATTATTATTATTATTTTTTTTTTTTGCTTTTCTCTTCCGGTTATCCTCAGTCTTATATACCGAGGATAACCCTTTCCTCCTCCTTTTTTTCCTCATTCCTCCTCTGCCTCCTATCGTTATGATCCTCAATTCATCGCCATTTATATTCTCACCCCCTTTCTCCTTCCATCCCCCCGCCCCCCGCAGGTACCTGGAGAAGGACGCGTTCAAGAAGGCCGGTCTGGTCAACCTGCAGAAGCTGTACCTGAAGGAGAACAGCATCCGCAGCGTGCACAAGGACGCCTTCAGGGACCTCAGAATCATGATCGAGCTCGACCTCAGCGCCAACGAGGTCGACAAGCTGCACCTGCACACCTTCACTGGTGAGAGGGGGAGGGGGAGGGTGGAAGGAGAGGGAGAGGGAAGGGGGTGGATGGAGAGGGAGGGGGAGGGGGGTGGAAGGAGAGGGAGGGGGAGGAGGGTGGAAGGAGAGGGAGGGGGGGAGGAGGGTGGAAGGAGGGGGGAGGGGGAGGGGGAGGAGGGTGGAAGGAGAGGGAGGGGGAGGAGGGTGGAAGGAGAGGGAGGAGGGTGGAAGGAGAGGGAGGGGAGGAGGGTGGAAGGAGTGGGAGGGGGAGGGGGGAGGGGGTGGAAGGAGAGGAAGGAGAGGGAGGGAGAGGAGGGGGGGGAAGGAGAGGGAGGGGGAGGGGAGAGGGAGGGGGAGGGGGAGGAGGGTGGAAGGAGAGGGAGAGGGAGGAGGAGGGGGAAGGAGAGGGAGAGGGGGAGGAGGTGGGAAGGAGAGGGAGGGTGGAAGGAGAGGGAGAGGGAGGGGGAGGGGGGTGGAAGGAGAGGGAGGGGGAGGAGGGGGAAGGGGGGAGGGGAGGGGGAGGAGGGTGGAAGGAGAGGGAGGAGGTGGGAAGGGGAGGAGGGTGAGGGTTGGGGGAGGGGAGGAAGGTGAAGGTTGGGGGAGGGGAGGAGGGAGGAGGGAAAGGGATGGAGAGGAGGGAGGAGGAAGGAAGAAGAGGGAGAAGGGTGAGGGGGAGAGGGAGGAGGAAAGACTCGGGGGAGGGTGGAATGAGGGGAGGGTAGGGAGGAGGGTGAGAAGGCGGGTAGTGGAAAGGAGGGGAAAGGGTTGGAGGGAAGGATAAGGGAAAAGGAAAGGGTTCTAAGGGAGGGTTGTGGGAAGGAAGAAAAGGGGTGGAGGGAGGAACGAAGGGGGAAAGAAGGGGAGTAAGAGAGGGTAAAGGATGGATAGTAGAGGAAGCAGAGGGATTGAGGAGAAAGCGAGAGGGATTACTAGAGGGAGGCGAGAGAGAGATGAGGGCGAGTGCTTGGTGAAAGAGAGGGAGGGAGGGAAAGAGAAAGAGAGAAAAAGAAATAGAAAGGAAGGAGGTGGGAGATAAGTGGTAAAGAGAGGGGGAGGCAGAGGGTAGCAGGGAGGGGAGGGATGTGAGGAGTTTGAGGGGCTAGGAAAGGAGGGATAGAGAGAGGGATCAGCATGTGTTTGTTTGCATGTGTATTATTTGACGGATAATGCAATTAAAAGCCCAAGCAATGAAATATGCAAGGCGTGGCACCCAGACGCGTCCGGCCATGGTGAATGGAGGAAAACGTTCACGCACTCGTTTTATCTGTCGGTTTTTAGAATGACTATTTTCCCTTTTTTTTTTAGAGTAGTGGAAACTATCCGAATGTGTAGGCCGAGTAGTTCGTTTTGCTTGAACGACTTTTTCTTTTTTCTTTCTTTCTTTCTTTCTCTCCCTCCCTCCTCCTCTTCCCGTTTTCTATTTACCCTGTTCCTCTTCTTCCTCTTTCTCTCCCCTCTTTTACGTTCTTTACCCCCCCCCCCCCTCAACCCACTTTCCCCTCGTTCTCCCCAACCCAAGATACTAATCATCCCCTTTCTCTCTCTCCCCCCCCCTTTTTTTACCCCCCACAGGCCTAGAGAAGCTGCGCGTGCTGGACCTGAGCGAGAACTCCCTCATGCGCCTGGACGGGGTGCAGTTCCCCCCCCTCCCCCACCTGCGCAAGCTCGACTTCCGGAACAACGACCTCGTCTACATCAACAACTACGCCTTCTCCAACCTGGCGCTGCTCACGTCGCTCAGGTGAGAGAGAGGGGGGGAGTGGGCGTGGCTTGGGTATGGGTGGGAGTGGGTGTGGCTTGGGTATGGGTATGGGTGGGAGTGGGCGTGGCTTGGGTATGGGTATGGGTGGGAGTGGGCGTGGCTTGGGTATGGGTATGGGTGGGAGTGGGGGTTGGAGTGAGTGGGAGATGATAGGAAGCGAATGTTGGGGAGTGGTGCAAAAGGATAGGCGGAAGAAATAAAAGCCAAGATAAAACATATAAATTCATTTGCCTCCACATTTCCCTCATTTTTACCTTCCTATGAAAAGTTTTTTTTTTTTTATCTTCCTGTGAAAAAAGTTTTTTCTTCATATCTATCGTCTAATTTCGCACAAGAACTACAGCCAGTTGTCAAGAAAAGTACAGCGTTAAGAACCCTCTTTTGTGTCATGTTCCGGGGTTATTTAAGAATATGAGAGGGGGGAGGGGGAGGGGGGGAAGCAAGTGTTCATCTGGGAAATCATGCGAAAGTACTGCTGAGAATGGCGCTGCTGTTTCATATTTCTTTTTCTTTTCCTGATATTAACAGGAATAAAGTTTGATTATATGCGATTTTTTTTTTTTTTTATTTATAAGGATATATTTTTTCTTTCTTTTTTAAGTTCGCCTGCTGTGATTATTATTATTTTTTTTTTCCCTTCTGCATGATAAATACACCTTTGTTTTCGATACAAGCAAAGCCATTGCATTCCCTTTCACCCATTCACTGCCCCGACAGGCTCTCGGGGAACAAGCTGAAGCTGGTGCAGCCGGAACTCTTCGTCAATAACACGAACCTGGTGGAGCTCGAGCTGCACGACAACCCGTGGGAGTGCGACTGCCGCCTCAAGAACCTCGTGCGCTGGGCCAAGAAGAGGTCGCTCCTGCAGGTGAGGGGGAGGGAAGGGCGGGAGGAGGGGGAGGGGGGATAGGGAAACGGGAGATGTAGAAGGTTGTCTCTTCGGAGGTTTAGGAAGGGGGGGGGGGCATGTAAACATGTAAATTGGTTTGGTTTTTGATAAGTGTGCCTTAAGTGGCCATTTTACCTTCCCCCTGCATGTGCCTCTGCCTCCCGAGTTGTCTGACGCCCCTTGTGTTTGCAGGAGCACGTGACGTGCCACTCGCCGGAGCGCGTGTCGGGACGCCGCTGGGAGAGCGTGAAGGACGAGGAGCTGGCCTGCCGACCGGAGCTCATCGTGGTGCAGACGGAGGTCCCCGCCGCGCCGGGCCAGAACGCGTCGCTGACGTGTCGCGCGACGGGCGAGCCGCTGCCGCAGCTCAAGTGGGTGCTGCACGGCCGCGTGCTCACCAACATGTCGGTGATCCCGTTCTCGCAGCCGGAGCAGCGCTACGTGGTGCGCGAGGTGGTGGAGGCGGCCACGCGCTGGTCGGAGCTCACCGTCACGCACGTGCAGGAGCACGACCTCACCTACTACACGTGCGTGGCCGACAACCTGGCGGGCCTCGTGGAGCACAACGTGTCGCTGGTGGCCGCCGCGCCCTCGCAGACGGGCGCCGTGGCGCCCAAGGCCACGCTCGACCTCTACGTCATCATCGGCATCACCACGGGCGGCGTCCTGCTGCTGCTGCTGCTCATCGTGGCGCTGTGCTGCTGCCTGCGGCGCCGCAAGAGCCGCGAGATGAAGGCGCGCCCCAAGGTGAACGGCACGGCGGGCGGCCACGTCGAGCACAAGAACGTGATGATCGTGAACCCCGTGGAGAAGCCGCCGCGCCAGTACGAGCAGGTGCCGCAGACGGACATCGAGATGGCGGCGCTGGCGGCGGACGCGGGCGCGCACCGCAGCTACGACGAGGTGGACTACCCCGAGGCCGGGCCTGCGGCGCACCGCACGCCCCTGGCCACGCTGGAAGAGGAGGACGACGACCTCCCGTCGCAGGACACGACGCTGCCGCTGGACGCGCCGTGCGTGGCGCCGCCGCACAGCGTCGTCGACTACCTGGGCCACTACCCCGACCTGCTGGACATGACGCGCCCGCGCGCCGTGTCGCCCACGCAGTTGTCCTACCACTCGCTGGTGGCGCCGCAGTTCGCCGCCGCGCCGCCGCCCGCCGCCGAGTACCGCTACAGCTACGTGCACCCCGCCGAGTACACGCCGTACCCCGTGGCCTACGTCGCGCCGCAGCCGCAGCCGCGCCCTGGCTACGTGACGCTGCCGCGGCGCCACCGCTCGCCGTCGTGGGCGGGCCAGTCGTCGCTGGAGGCGGACGCCAGCTCCCCGCCGCCGCCGCCGCAGGAGGGCGAGCGCCGCTACGACCCCATCTACGACACGCTGGGCCCGCGCACCACCGCCGACGGCACCTCGCGCACCGACCTGACGCGCCCCGCGCTGCGCGCCGCCGAGCCCTTCACGCCGCGCACGCCGCAGTCGCCCGCCTCGCCGCCCGGGCTGCCGGCCTACTACGCCCCCGCCACGGGCGGCCCGGCGCGCCCGCTCCACCACCAGCGCAACCACAGCTCCACGCTGCCGCGCTCCACGCCCAACCTGCTGGAGGGCGGCGCCGGCCTGAGCCTGCCTGCACACCAGCAGGCGCTGCCCGAGGGCGTGCCGGCGCAGTTGGTGACCCGCGGCGCCTTCCTGCCCGCCCACTCGCCCACGCCGTCCACCGCCAGCACCGCGCGGACCGCTTCGCCCGCCTACCGCGCCGCCTCGCCCGCGGTCGCTCCGTCGCCGCTGCACCTCCCGCCCACCTCCTCCTCCCCCGCCTCCGCCGCCGCCGCCCCGCCCTCCCGCTCCCCCCTCGCCTCCAGCAACGAGTCCACGCTCGACTCCTCCGCGCTCTACAACAACAACAACAACAGCCACAGCGTCAACAACAACACGAAGGCGGCCAAGGAGCTGGACGTGAGCTCGGCGTCGACGGGCTCGGTGGCGTCGGCCAAGAAGGTGCCGCCCAAGCCGCCGCCCAAGCCCAGCGCCAAGCGGTTGTCCGTGGCGTCCACCGCCAGCGACTCGCGCAAGGCGTCGCTGGCGGGCGAGGGCCGCGCGTTCCAGGACGAGGGGCCCGACGGCACGGAGGTGTGAGGAAGGGAGGGGGGAGGGGAGGGAGCGCCTCCGCCGGGAAGGGGGGACTCGACGCGCAGTCAAGGGGCCGCCGCGCCGCCCGCCGCGCCCGCTGCGCCCGCTGCGCCCCGCGTCCACGGCGGTGCGCGCGCCACGAGCGATGACGACAGCGAGGCCGTCTCCAGCAGCCCTGACGACGGCCTGGAGTGGGTGTAGCGGCGCCGCTTCGGCCGCCACCCTCGCCCCTGCTCCCGCCCGTCCCACGCCGCCACCGCGCCCTCCACAGACGTGGCGCCGGGGCCAGCGTCGCCGGCGGCGCCAAGTGCCGAGGTGCGCGGAGCTCCGACGCCAGACGAGGCCGGTGCTTGTCGCCAGGACGCGCGTGAGCGACGGACGACGGGATCCCTCTCCCTCCCCCTACCCTCCCTCATCCTCCCTCCCTCCCTTCCCTCTCCCTCTCCCCGCCCCGCGGAGACAGAGCGAAGATCTAGAAGCCTTCCAGTGTGTGACGAACACTTTCTATCTTTGTTAAGGTAAAACAAACAAGGTAAAGATATGTACATATACACGTAAGAGTGATGCACCAAAAGATGGTTCCACGAGGGAAACGGCAGAAAAGAGTGTTTCAATAGAGCCTCTCCTCTTTCTAGAGAGACAGAGAGAGAGCGAGAGAACTGCAGCGCATGACCTGTGCATGACATCGCTCGGACAAGGACGGGTTGTAGTGCAAGTGTGAATACCAGGGTCGAGAGGCACAGGTAGCAGCATCATGCAAGCAGACCAGCCAGTCAGCCTGCCTGCTTGCTTGCCTGTCTGTCCGCCTGTCTGCCTGCTTGCTTGCTTGCCTGCCTGCCTGCCTGTAGGTACTACCCCTGCAGCTGCTTTTTTGTGAATATTCTTTACATAGAGAATTTAAACGAAGCCACACCTTCATTTCCCCCAAGGAGTTTGGACTGTGAAGTTGTGTGAGGATGTTCAAGATATAAAAAGCAAGAAGAAATCGTAGGATTAGATTTAAAGAATTTAAAAATGATAAAAAAAATAAAAGAAATGAAGTTTGATTACTATGCTGAATATATATATTGTATTTTCATATCGCAAATTAGCACCAAATTTTGTATGTTCATATTTATTGACGGAATAATTAAGGGAAACTGCTTGTGTGGAAACCTCCCCCGTTAGCCGCTCTTAGAGACGAAGTGTGTATGTCAGTCTGGATGCAGTGTAATGTAGAGCTCATTTTGCACGTCGTCGTCGTCGTCGTCGTCGTCAGTGGTAGAGAGACGAGCCGTGGACGCCGCCACGGATTCCCAGCGCTGCAGAATCATGAAAGCAGATTTCTATTCTATTATTAGTTACATGTGTGTGTTTGTGTGTACATATTGTCAGGAGCGACAATGCAGCACAAAGGGAGGAGAGGAAGGCGATGTGGGATGGCGTGCGTCGCGACGGCCGAAAGATACGACGTCTCGAACGGACGGACGGCGGCGACGGAAGGAGACGCAAGATGACGGTGTTTAGACTCCCGAGGACGGCAGGGGACACGCCGACGTCACCGACAGCGCTGGCAGAGACGTCTAGGCCCCTGGCAATGCGAAGGAAGTCGTTTACGTAGCGGACGAAGCCAAAAAGAGACGTGTCTGAGTCGGCGACAACCCAGAGACCGAGACAGCGATGGACAGCGAAGCGTCGGACCTCCTGACGCAGAGAGCGACGTCCGGGCTGCTGGCGACGCGAAGGGAGACAAGTGGTCGACGAAGCAGGGTTCCTAACATACGTTTTATGCTTAAGAAGAACACTTCCCTGTGTGTATGTGTGCGTATGTGTATGTGTGTGACATAGAGGATTCTTGATTTTTTTAAAATGATTTTGAGAAACATTATGATCAAGAAGGGGATTCTAATTACGAAAGCTTTTGATATCAAGTCACACCGTAGTCATTAAGTTCTTTGTTTACGTTTCTCTTTTCTTTCCGTAGCAAGGGAGGCCAAAAAAAATAACAAAAAGTACAAAAAATTCGCCGGAGTAAGACAGGGCAATTTTTTTTCTGTTTTGTATATAAAACCTATTATATATGGATGTCCTCAATTGTGCACATTACATTTCTTTTTAATTTGGAATTCGGAGTGTCGTTGTCTTTAGTCTCTCGACGAGCTTGTGAACAGATTTTGTACATCTTTCGTTACACAAATTGCTAGAATTCGCATTTCAGTTTGTTTCATCAAATAAAGGTAAAGAAAAGTATCGGGTATTTGATTTGCATTTCAAGATTTGATTGATTATTACGTGTAAAATACACATCAAGAATGTTTTTGTGTTGTGGATCAAAGTGTTAACTTGTGAAGGATTCTTAGGCTAGTTCAGAGTTGGCGTTTTAATGTCATTACCATGATTATTATTGGTATTAACCAGGTCTTAATTTGATTATTATTAATTTTCATTTTTATTATCATTATCATCATCATCATCATTATTATTATTATTGCAATTATCAGTATTATCACGATTTTATTCTTTGTTTTAAATTTTTTTGCTTTGACAAGAAATGGTTAATTTTGCGAGTTCTAGAAAAGGAGGTTTCAGTTTCAAAGAAATAAAAAGCCTTTAGTTGACGAGAAAGAGTGCCAACCTTGTAAGAAATCGGAGTGTAGGGGACGGGAGGGGGAGGGGGAGGGGAGGGGGTCAAGCCACATGTATTAAAGACACATTTTGTAAGATAAACGTTTTTCGTGATCTGACGAGGAGAGAACGTGAGAGAGGGAAGAAGGTGGAGGAAACGTTGCCGATTGTCCATCTTCGCTCCATCACTTCTCTCTCGCCATCATTCCATTTCCCCCCCACCCCCTTCGTTCTCCCTTCTCCTCTTTTCTCTTTCTTTCTCTACTTATTTATCTGCCTCTCCCTTTCCTCTTCAGTTTTTTGTGCAGGAAACCAGACAAAGAGAACATTATATTTTGACTCCTTTTATGATGAGTGTTTTCCTTGTCCTCTTGTAGGTGTCGAGACATCTT
>NW_027214030.1:10000-15000 GCF_042767895.1 Penaeus vannamei | reverse complement strand
CATGGCTCAGTGACTCACCTTCCCCCCCCCTCCTCCCCTCATCCACTGACCCCTCTCCCCTCTCACCCCCCAATCCATACCCCTCTGTAACACCCCTTCCCCCTCCCCCCTTTCCCTACCTTCCCCCCATGAACCCGAACCCTCCTCCCTTAACCCCTCCCCTCTCACCTCTCCCCCTTTCCCCTTACCTACCCACCCCCAAATCCTCTCCCCCCCCGCCCCCCGCTCCCACCCTCCCCGCAGAAGAAACAAACAAGCAAACAAACAAACTCGGGGATCTCGCACCGTGAATGGAGAGCCTCTTGGAAGTACACATTTTTTACTGGCCTGAGTGCCGGGTGTTGCAAGCCGGTTGGGGGGATCACTTGCACGACAAAGACTCGCGGTGAGGGAGCCCGGTTGGCAGGAATTGCAATAAAAGTGAATATAATCGCGGGTTAATAATAATGTGAGACTAATCATCTTTATCGATTATTATGGTTAGCATACACAAACACACTCCTCCCTCTTTCTCTCTCTCCCTCTCCTCCCTCTCCTCCCTCTTTATCTCTCTCCCTCTCCTCCCTCTTATCTCTCTCCCTCTCCTCCCTCTTTCTCTCTCTCCCACACACACACACACACACACACACACACACACACACACACACACACACACACACACACACACACACACACACACACACACAAACACACACACAAACAAACACACGCACGCACGCACACAAACACACACACGTACACACAAACACGCGCACACACACAAACACGCACACACAAACACAAACACAAACACCCACACACGCACAAACACACACACACAAACACACACAAACAAACACACATACACACAACGAACCGAGCAAGTGCAGAGTACGACTGCGGACTGCCTGCCGCCCGGGTGAGGAACATTAAAAGACCCGAAGAAGGGAATCTACGAAAAGACCCGAAGAAGGGAATCTACGAAAAGACCCGAAGAAGGGAATCTACGAAAAGACCCGAAGAAGGGAATTTACGAAAAGACCCGAAGAAGGGAATCTACGAGAAGACCCGAAGAAGGGAATCTACGAAAAGATCTGAGGGCAATCTACGGACCATTACTCATAATCCCAGGCGTCAGAGTGAGGAGGGTGAGTGAGGGAGAGCTGGCAGGATGAGGGGAGAAGAGCAGGGTGTGGCTGCAGTGGGGCTCGAAGGGTGAAGGATGACACGCCGCGGAAAAGGTCTGAAGGAGTGCTGTTCCAAGGGTGAGACAGAGAGAGGGAGTCGAGAAAAAAAGTTTTAAAATGTAACCCATAAACAAAACAAACAAACAAACAAAAAAGGGGAGTGAAAGGAAGGAATCCACGTGGGTTTAAGTGAGGAATTATCCCACAGGTTTAAATCTGAGGAGCGAAGGGAAGGATTTCAGGAGGATTTAAAGGGAAATGTCTGGAAAATGAAATGAAAATGAGAACGAAATTTAATCTATAGGAAATTCAGTTTATTTGACACCGAAGGGTTTGAGGATGGCTATCTATGACATAAGGCTCAGATTCTTATCTTTCTATGTCATCTTCTAAGTCATTTACTCACTTATTTCCGTGGAGAAAAGAATAAAATGATACAAAGGCATGGCGTAAAAACACAGAGAAATGCCTGAAAAATCATAGCATCTAAATCAAAAAACAAAAAAAAAAACGAAAAAAAAAGTCAGGAAATATTATTCGTAACGGAAAAAAAACGACAATAAAAATGTACAATCCTGACAAAGAAAAATAAACATCCACACACCATCTGCATAAAAAAAAAAAAAATCTAAAAAAATAAATTATAAAAATCCACAAAACGGATCACCACCGAATCCCTGAGTCATCCAACATGACCTTTGAACTCTAGTCCATTAATTTGCTCTTTAAACCCATAAAAAACAACCAAACCTGCATAAACCCCGCATTTCCCGCCCTCAAGACTCGCCACCTCGGCCGCCATATTGGTTTCACTTTCACCCCCTCACACATTTTTTTTTCCTTTTATGTTCTTTTCCTTTTTTTCTCGTCCTGTGCTTTTCTTTCATTCTATTTCTTATCCATATTCTTATATTCTTCTAATCCTCCTAATCCTCCTTCTCATCTTATCCTGACTGATTTTCCCTTCGTCTTATCTCTTATTCCTATTCTTCTTCTCTTCTTCTTACTCCGATCTTTCTTCTTACTCTCGGTGAATTCACCTTTAGGGGTCAAATTCACCCTTAAATCAGAAGGATTGGTTTAAGGGTTTACAGGGTGGGAATTAGGGTGGAGGATTAAGGGAAAAAGGGAGATTTTGATGAAAAAAATAGGAATTATTAGCGTGATGACAAGATATCAAAAGCAAACAGGAGGAAGACGTAAGCGAAGATTAGACAGGATAAGAAGGAGGATTAGGCGAGAGGAAGAAGAAAGATCGGAGTAAGAAGAAGAGAAGAAGAATAGGAATAAGAGATAAGACGAAGGGAAAATAAGTCGGGATAAGATGAGAAGGAGGATTAGGCAAGAATACGAAGAAAGATGATAAGAAGAATATAAGAATATGAATAAGAAATAAAATGAAAGAAAAGCACAGGACGAGAAAGAGAGGATTAGACAAGAATATGAAGAAAGATGGTAAGAAGAAATAAGAACAGGGATAAGAAATAAAACGAAAGCAAAAAAAGACACAGGATAAGAAAGGGAGGAATAGACAAGACGAAAAGGAAACAGACGAATAAGAGCTAAGACAAAGGAAAAATAATCCAGGATTAGAGGGGAACGAAACGAAGGATAAAATGCCAAAAAAAGACTCAAATTTAAACTGCAGGAAAATACTTAAATCATTCACTCGGAGTTTGAATTGAACGGAATCAGTTTAATTGACACAGAGGAGCGGCGAGTCAGTTTAGCTCATCAAAAGTTGTTAATTCAAAATAAGATTGCACCGAATCGCGTTGAATTGGCTAATTGATCTAATCAAATCAGGTGATAATATTATGTCTCTCTCTAATAAACCCTTAATTAAATCACTCCATCAGAGAAGCGTTTATGGAAAGAATAATTTATTGCTGTCAAAAAAAAAGATAATGATAATAATAATAACAATCATTACCATTATCCTCATCATTATCATGATTATGAATGCTGGGAAAAAATAACCACCAAAAAAAAATAAAATAAAAAAAATAATAATAAATAAAATAAAATAAAATAAAATAAATTAAAAAAAAGGAAGACGCCAAGAAATCTCAAGAAAGCGCAGCAAAGGAACTGAATAAACCGAAGAAGAAGAAGAAGAAGAAGAAGAAGCGACGTCGGATCAGATACCGACGACGAGGAATCAATGCCATGAATACTGAATAATGTAATGAATATAAAATTGTAAAATCTGCAAAGAGAATTTGGCACTCGGCCTGATCTCGTATGCAGATGAGAGCATGAATAAACAAATAAAAGACTTGGAAATGCACACACAGACACACGTTCTGATAAGGACAATATACGTACACGCAATCACGAACACGGTATAGGCACAGATACACACATACACATGATAGCAAGCAAACAGACAAATACATATGCATGCAAGAAATAAGCGGACTGACAAACACAAACAAATATTCAGACAACCAAAAACGCAAAAAAACGAAAAGACACTACCCAACATAGAGAAGTAAGGAAACACATACAAACCAACAAGCAAACGCGTACACACAAACAAACATACACAAGCCAGCAAATACAAACAAGCAAACATACACAAACAAACACATCCACAAACCACAACACACAAAGAAGCAAGAACACACAAACACATATACGCACGCAAACAAACACAAATAACCAAGCATCCAAAACAAACACAAACACACGACAACCCCCCATGCCCCTGTGTGTAAACAAACATCCTCCTTACCCCCCTCCCCCCACGGTCCCGCGAAGTCAAACACACAAAGAAAAATCCTCGTCGACCTTCACGCCCCCAGCCCGTGCCCGGCCGTCGCCACCGCTGCCGTTGAGGTCGGAGGACAGACCGACACAAAAGATCTCTCTCGCTGGTCGAATGGTGCGATCTGCCACAGTCACCCATAAACGAGGGCGCGTTAACCTGAGGTATAGAAAACGGGGATTGGGAGACAGCGCGAGATATAGAAAACGGGGGTTGGGAGAGTCAGCGCGAGATATAGAAAACGGGGGTTGGGAGAGTCAGCGCGAGACATAGAAAACGGGGGTTGGGAGAGTCAGCGCGAAATAGAAAACGGGGGTTGGGAGAGTCAGCGCGAGATATAGAAAACGGGGGTTGGGAGAGTCAGCGCGATATAGAAAACGGGGATTCGGAGAGAGCGCGAGATATAGAAAACGAGGGTTGGGAGAGTCAGCGCGAGATATAGAAAACGGGGGTTGGGAGAGTCAGAGCGAGATATAAAAAACGGGGGTTGGGAGAGTCAGCGCGAGATATAGAAAACGAGGGTTGGGAGAGTCAGCGCGATATAGAAAACGGGGATTGGGTTGGATGGAAGTCAACACGACAAGTATGAAACAAGTTTCGATTGGTAGAGTCAACCCAAGATATAGAAAACGGGGATTGGATTGGGAGAGTGTCAACCAGAAATATAGAAAATGGGGGTTGGAATGGACGTAAGTCAACACATGTATATCATAGGTTTGGATTGGGAGGAAGTCAACTCGAGATATACAAAATGGAGCTTGATTTAGTGGAGAGTCAACCAGCCAAGAAGAAAATGGGTTTTAATCGGTAAAGGTCGGAGAGGAAAGTAGATAAAATAGACAAGGAGATAGACGGCTTGTAGCTTCGAAGAATAACGTGGGGGGGAATAAGAAAAAATGGACTTTTAGGAAATTGATATTTAAAAGTATTAATCTAAAATAAGATATAATAGATATACAAATTTAAATATTCATACACATTCATACTAGAATATACACACACATCCTGGTATATATATATATATATATATATATATATATATATATATATATATATATATATAT
>NW_027214030.1:0-2500 GCF_042767895.1 Penaeus vannamei | reverse complement strand
CTTAGGTTAAGTAGGAGAAATAAGAAAAGGTTAGGTTAGGTTAGGTTAGGTTAAGTAGGAGAAATAAGAAAAGGTTAGGTTAGGTCAAGTTAGGTTAAGTAGGAGAAATAAGGAAAGGTTAGGTTAGGTTAGGTTAGGTTAAGTAGGAGAAATAAGAAAAGGTTAGGTTAGGTTAGGTTAGGTTAAGTAGGAGAAATAAGAAAAGGTTAGGTTAGGTTAAGTTAGGTTAAGTAGGAGAAATAAGAAAAGAGGTTAAGTAGAAATAAGAAAAAAAGGAAATTAATGAAATATATTTTTCTTGGACGATTTTTATCTCTAATTATCGCATTCCTCCCTTGCTAAGTTCCCATTTTCGGATTCCTGGGCAAAAGGAATAGATTTTTGCTTCTTTTTATTTTTATTTATTTCATTTTCATTTATTTAGGAATTAATTCTTGCTTTGAGTCCTCAGCAGTGTGTTCTTAATACCCTGATCACGTGACATTATACTACGGCAGTTGATCCTTTATTTAGCTGTCCCCCTGTGGACTCTACGGAACAAATCGTTTTCAGCAATCACTTTATGAGCTTCCAAATTTTTGTATTAATTTCTTTGTACCTTCACGTAACTACGAATTCGATCAAGTGTTTTGTCTTCTCTTTGTTGCTGAGTGACATATTTATTTTCCAAGATTTCATCTACTGTGCCGAGAGGAAGAACATCCGAATGACAATTCTGCCGAATCTTCACAGCTGAGGAAACGGGAGAGCCACGTGCTACTAACCGGCAACTGCTCAGGTGAGTTGCCAAACGGCATTTTACTCAGACTGATATTGCAGACGAAATTGACGACTATTATTATTATTATTATTATTAAATTGCTCTATATTGCGAGTGAAGTTCCAGACGGAACCTTGAATGTTTCATCACGCCATTTATTAGAAACAATTATATAAACATATAACATATATAATAACCAATTAGCAACAAACAGGTTAAATACAACGGGAAAAAAACTGTACAACTGGAAACTCATAAAAAAAATAATGATAATGATGGTAACAATACTATCAATGATAATGGTAATGATATTGATAATGATAATAATGATATCGATTATTTTATTATTATTATTATTATAAAAATTATGATAGTGATAATGATAGTATAATAGTGATAATGATAGTCATATGATAATGATAATTATAATAATGATACTATCAATAGTGATAATAATAACAATAATAATAATAATAGTGATGATAGCGATGGTGATGATGATGACAACTGATATTAATAATAATAAAAATAGAAAAAAAAATGTTCCCCGTTGAGGATTCGAACCCACGATCCCGGATTCTTCCTCCTCTCCCCCCTATAGCAGACGACAGTATTTTTTTTTTATTCCAGTGATAATGATAGTATCAATAGTGATAATAATAACAATGATAATGATAATAATAGTGATGATAGCGATGGTGATGATGATGACAACTGATATTAATAATAATAAAAATAGAAAAAAAAATTGTTCCCCGTTGAGGATTCGAACCCACGATCCCGGATTCTTCCTCCTCTCCCCCCTATAGCAGACGACAGTACTTTTTTTTTTTATTCCAGTGATAATGATAGTATCAATAGTGATAATAATAACAATACTGATAATAATAATAACTGATGATAGCAATGGTGATGATGATTGATATTAATGATAATAATGGAAATTATAATTTTGCTCTCCCTTGTGGATTCGAACCCACGATCCCGGATTCTCCTCCCCCCCATATATCCCTCTCCAAATCCCTCCCCCCCTCTCTCTCTTTGTCACATGAAGGAGGGGGCGGGCCAAGGAGCACCGATGCCTGCGCTGCTCCCTGCTACTAGTGTTAGAATTAATATTAAAATAGAATCTGTAAAAAGAGAGAAATGTGTAATATTTAAAGAC
This sequence comes from Penaeus vannamei, assembly GCF_042767895.1. NCBI lineage: Eukaryota > Metazoa > Arthropoda > Malacostraca > Decapoda > Penaeidae > Penaeus > Penaeus vannamei. The sequence continues at coordinate 575 of NW_027214030.1, read as the reverse complement.
CCCTGAATTTGAAAACCAGCGGAGATGTCATGGCCTAGTGGTTTTAGCATCGGACTTCGGGTGTGCCGGCCGCCCGTGTCCGACTGTTCGAGCCCTGGCTGGTGACAGTGTTTCCTTGGGCAAGGAACTTTACTTCAATTGCCTAGTCGACTTGTATGAATGTGTGTGTGTATGTGTGTGTGAGTGTGTGATATTTGTGTGATAATAATATATAAAATGTTTGTGTATTTGTGATAATGTATAAAATATGTAATAATTAATGTTCTCTCTCTGCTTTCCTTCCTTCCCTTCCTTTCCTCCCTAACTACTACCTAACCTAACCTTCCCTTCCTCTCTATACTAACTACTACCTAACCTTCCCTTCCCTTCCCTTCCTCCCTCCCTTCCTTCCCTTCCCTAATTTCTCTCCTTCCCCTTCCTTCCCTTCCCTTCCCTCCCTCCCTCCCTTCCTTCCCTCCCTCCCTCCCTCCCTCCCTTCCCTCCCTCCCTCCCTTCCCTTCCCTCCCTTCCCTCCCTCCCTTCCCTTCCCTCCCTTCCCTTCCCTCCCTCCCTTCCCTTCCCTCCCTCCCTTCCCT
>NW_027214029.1:22500-27500 GCF_042767895.1 Penaeus vannamei | reverse complement strand
TAATAATAATAATAATAATAATAATAATAATAATAATGATAATGATAATAATAATAACAATAATGAAAATAATAATTATATTGATAATAATAATAATAATGATGATAATGACATTGATAGTAATAATCATAACAAGTATAATAATGGAAGAAGAAGAATGATGATAATGATAATGATAATAGCAGCAATATTAAATAATAATCATAACCAGTATGATAATGGTACTACTACTACTACTACTACTACTACTACTACTACTAATAATAATAATAATAATAATAATAACAAAAATAATAATAATTATAATGATAATAGTAACAACGAAAACGATAATGACAATGATGACAATAGTAATGATAATAATATCAATACCAATAATAATGATAACAATAATGATGATGATAATGATAATGATAATGATAATAATGACAATAAGAAAAATAATGATAAAAGGATAATAATGATAACAGTAAGAACGATCATAATATTGATGATAATGATAATAACCACGATAATGATAACAATGATAATAATAACAATACTAATAATAATGATAATACCAATGCTGCTGCTGCTGCTGCTGCTACTGCTGCTGCTGATGATGATGATAATGATAATGATAATAATGATAGTAATAATGATAATGATAAAGATAATGATAATGAGAGTAATGATAATAATAATAATGATAATGATAATAATAATAATGATGATAATAATGATAATAATAATAAAGGCACTGATAATGATAATAATGACCCCCATAAATACACACATGCGCGCATGTGTGTCATTCTTTGATCTCTATATCAATAATCAACCCATTTTAGACCAAAATTAATTGACTTCAAGTCTGCAGTCACAAGGAATATGATTCTAGCCACAAAGTAAGCACTAGTCTTAAGGTGACAGTCATGAAAAAGAAAAAAAAATGTATTGGTGACAACCGCAAGGGCTTAACTAAAGCGATCATGGAAAAACTGTTAGCGCCCGAGGTAGGAGAAAGGTGTCAAGACTTGTTCTACCTGACCTGAAGCTGGACAAGACACTGGTATCGGTTCAGGATGTGTCTGTCAAGAAGAGTCCATCAGCAGTCGAAACAGAGAAGTCGCTGTCGTCGGTACAGAAGACACTTCTGGAAAAGACCGGAGCTAGACTGGTCCTGCTCCTGAGACCAAAACTCCGGCGTCGCGACAGTACAGAGAATGTAAAGATTTAGTTTTAATTCCTTTTGTTACAATCGATATTCTTTGCTGTAATATACTGTCTCTTTTATTTTGCTTCCAAAACTCCCGCTGTGTGCAAGGAATGGCCGGGGTTACCATATCGCGCAGGATCGCCACACAGCACCTTGTCAGAAGTGACCTCGGCCAGCAACAGAACCTGACGGAGAATCTGGAAGCCTAAGACGACCAGGCCGGCCCAGGGTTGCCCCAAGACCTGAGAAAGCCTCGACAATACCCGCCTGATTGTAAGGACACTGGAGGCACAGACAAAGAGTCCGAGCGTCGATCCTCTTTGCCAGAAAGGAGAGCGCCGTCATTGCCTCAGAGGATCAAACCAAGCCGAGCCTCTTACATGAAATGCATAAAAATAAATAAATAAATGAATAAAATGAAACTTAGAGAATCAGTTCCTTCTGATGACATGAAAGATAAGACGGTTCTTATCGGCCTTCCACGTAGGAGTGTGTATGATCTGGACGCGATCACATCACAGGGGAAGAGTCCGACCAGAGTCCTCCCCGGGTCGCTCTCAGGGGAGGTCCAGCCAGCTCCCCCGAATCAGGAAACTGGGACTCCTACGCCTTGTTTCGTCACTAATCAGTCAGTTTGGTATATATATTTTTTATCCCAATATTTCTCCCCCTCCAGCTTTATCCGCCTCTCTTCTTTTCCCTTCATCTCCTGATCTCCATTTCATCTGTCTATCTCATTCTCTCCCCTCTCCCCCTTAAATCCTCCCCTCCCCTCTCCTCTCCCATTTCCACCCTCCCCTCCCGTCTCCCCCCTACACCTTTCCCCTCCCTTTTATCTCTCCTCTCCTGTTCCACCCCGTCTCCACCCTCTCCTCTCCCTCTCCCCCTTCCACACCTCCCTTCCCCTCTCTCCCCCTTCCATCCCTCCCCTCACTCCCATTCCATCCTCTCCCTCCCCTTCTCCTCCATCCCCCTCACCCCATTCCACCCTCTCCTCCTCTCCTCACCCCTTTTACCCTCCCCTTCTCCCCCTTCCACCTTCCCCTCTTTTTATCTCTCCCTCTCCTCCCTCTATCTATCACTTCCACCCTCCACTCCCTGTCGTCTCCCCCCTCTCCCCTTCCATCCTCCTTTCCCTTCTCCCCCTCACCCCATTTCCTCACCCTCCCTCCCTCCTCACTCCTTCACACCCTCCCCGTCTCCCCCCTCACCCCCTTCCACTCTCCCCGTCTCCCCCTCTCCCCCTTCCACCCTCCCCTCTCTATCACCGACTGTCAATTCTCGTCCCCTCTTCATCTCCCTCGTTCTTCATACGCTACACTCGCGTTGGTGCGTTGAATACCAATGTAATACAATGTCAACAAAATAACAGAATAGCAGGGAGAGAAAGAACCGAAGATGGGAAGAGAGAAAACGGAGGGAGAGAGAAATAAGATAATTAGATGAGAAATATGTATCGTTCTCTATTTTCTTTTTCTCTCGTATTCGGAAGTGGAATAATGCAATGATGATAATAATGATAATGATGGTAATGGCAATGAGGGTAATGGTGATAATAATGTCAATGATGATAATGACAATAATGGTAATGATGATAATAATATCAATAATGATGATAATAATGCCAATAATGATAATCATAAAACCAATCAATAATCATAACAAAAGTGACCATAAGAATAAAACCAGAAGCAAGAAAAGGAAGTAATACCGGCCAAGCCTTATTCAGCCGGCAGTCCGAAGAAAAAAAAAAAATGAAAATAAATGTTGCGAGTTTTCCGACTAATAGGATTTTCTCTTTTTCTCCACGGTGCTGCCCTCTATGGGGTGGCACGTGCGTCTCTTCCTGCGCTTGAGGCATACGGGGTTATATACAGGGTGGAAAAAGGGAGAGTGTAAACAGTAGCAGATGGGGTCGTGGGGGGTCAAGGTACTGCTGTGTTTTGGAGCGTGAGAGATTTTTTGGGGGGTTTTCTTTTTTTTTAACTCGTCTCTTTTGTGTTGTTTCTGCTTTCTTTTTTTGTTTTTGGTTTGTCTGTTTGTTTGTATCTGTATATCTCTCTCTTTCTCTCTCTTTCTCTCTCTCCCTCCGTCCCTCTCTCTCTTTCTTTCTCTCTCTTTCTCTCTCTCTCTCTCTCTTTCTCTCTCTCTCTCTCTCTCTTCTCTCTCTCTCTCTCTCTCTCTCTCTCTCTCTCTCTCTCTCTCTCTCTCTCTCTCTCTCTCTCTCTCTCTTTCTCTCTCTCTCTCTCTCTCTCTCTCTCTCTCTCTCTCTCTCTCTCTCTCTCTCTCTCTCTCTCTCTCTCTCTCTCTCTCTCTCTCTCTCTCTCTTTCGCCCCCAGAGATTTCAGAATCATCAAAACCGAGATTATATTTTACGATTTTCTTTCTCACCAAGAATATAATTCACATTTGCTGATTGTTCCCTACTTTACAATAAAACTCGCTTTGTCATTGTCGTTCTTTTTTTAGAAACTGTTACAAATCAAATATAAAAAAAAATGTGTTTAGATCCCTACTGTATACCTAGCTCTTGTGAACCCAAAAGGACTGTGTGGCGTTGACAGGGAAGTCACTCCTACCATATTATAGTTAACACGTCACGCGCTTTGCAGATATTTTAGACTTGTCTTTTACAACGTGCTGAATATTTGATGGATATTTGTCGTTTGAATAGCCTCTTGAGAGCAATTAATGGGACTCCTTTGAGGGCCTTTTCACATGCTATGGCTCCTTTTCAGTATGATTTGGGGTCAGTGAATGATCAGTCAGTCTCTCTCCCTCTTTCTCAGTCTAACTGTGGATATATATGCATATATATATATGTATATATATATATATATATATATATATATATATATATATATATATATATATATATATATATATATATATATATATATATATATATATATATATATATATATATATGTCTCTGTCTGTCTATATATCTATCTTTCGACCTCGGAAAACTAAGGAAGAGAGAGAGAGAGAGAGAGAGAGAGAGAGAGAGAGAGAGAGAGAGAGAGAGAGAGAGAGAGAGAGAGAGAGAGACTGTCAATAGTGATCTCTTACGGCCTTAAAAATGTTCTTATAAATCTTACACTCGGGAGCACCGAACGTTGTATCCATATGGCTTCTCATCTCACACACACACACACACACACACACACACACACACATTATTATGTATGTGTACTGCTGACTTTCGGCGCCAGGTTTCTCATCTCCAAATTTTCCTGCTCTTTTGTGGAATTTTATTCCCTTGCCTTTTTACGAATACAAATGATAATAATGATAGTAATAATCAGACTGGTAATAATGATAATCATGATAATTATGCTAGTAATGATGATAATGATGCTTATCATTATAGTTAGAATGATAATAGTATTAACAATGATGATTGTGATAATGATAATAACAATACTGACTATGATAATGATAACAATCATGATGATTATGAAGATGAAAATGGGAATGATACTTATGATGATGATGGTAATGACGACAATTGCATCACATTGAACAAAAGGAGAGATGAAAAAAAGTGGAAAGGGAGAGCCAGTCACAACCCCCCCTCCCCCCGCCCCCCTTTCACCCCAACCTTCCACTTAGCCTCCCTCCCTCCACCCCCCCACTTCACCCAACCTTCCAATCTCACCCCATTCTTTTACCCCCCTCCCCTCCTCCTATCACCCCCCTTCCCCCCAACCTTCCAATCTCACCCCCTCCCTTTAACCCCCCCGCCTTTCCTCCCCCTTTCATCCCCCCTTCCCCCAACCTTTGGCAATCCACACCCTCT
>NW_027214025.1:22500-27500 GCF_042767895.1 Penaeus vannamei | reverse complement strand
TCTCCCTCTCTCGCCCCCGCTCACCCTCTCTCCCTCTCTCCCTCTCTCTCTCCCTCTCCCTCTCACCCTCTCTCTCTCTCCCTCTCTCGCCCGCTCACCCTCTCCTCCTCTCTCCTCTCACCCTCTCTCCCTCTCTCCCTCTCTCGCCCCGCTCACCCTCTCTCCCTCTCTCCCTCTCTCGCCCCGCTCACCCTCTCTCCCTCTCTCCCTCTCTCCCTCTCTCGCCCCGCTCACCCTCTCTCCCTCTCTCCCTCTCTCGCCCCGCTCACCTTCCCCAACTTGCTGGTTCATTTGGGAGTATAAAATTGTTCGCCGATGCAATTTTCGTGCTGGTAATTGTCAGAGTTGTGAAGTCTCCAAACTGGCCACTTTGTTGTGGTACTGGGGACGGGGGTAAGGGTAAGGAGGAGGGGGAGGGGTGGGGGAGAGGAAAGAGGTGTGGGAAGGGGAAGGGTAAGGGTAAGGAGGAGGGGGAGGGGTGGGGGAGGGGCAAGAGGTGTGGGAAGGGGAAGGGCAAGGGAAGGGGGTGGGTAGGGGAAGGGGAGGGAAAGAAGTGTGGGAAGGGGAAGGGGAATGGGGAGTGGGAGGAGGAAGGGGGAAGGGGGAGAGGAATGGGGAGGGGAAAGAGGAAGGGGAAGGGGAAGATGTGGAGGAAGGGGAATGGGGAGGGGAAGGAAAAGGAAAAAGATGGGGAAAAGGGAAGAATGGGAAGGGAGAGAGAAGGGGGAAGGGAAAGGGAAAGAAGAATGGAAAAAGGTATGGATAAGGAAATAAGAAGGAAGAAGAGGAGGAAAGGAGAAGAATGAAGGTGAAAAATAAGAGCAGGATAGTGAGAGGGACAGGACAGACAGACAGACAGACAGACAGAGAGTTGAGTAAAGTAAATAAGGTAATTTCTATTAGGAGGGAAAACGTGCATTCGAGTTTAATTTCAGTTGTTCCAAACTTTTTTGTTCTTGTTATAGTTTAAACGTGCACAGTGTATTTCTATTAATCAACAATATCTATGCATGTACCAGTCTTAATCTACCTTTCTATATATTATTTTTATTTTATTTTGTTATCATTTTTATTTATTTATTTATTATTATTTTTTTTTTTAAGAGGGAAGTTTACGAAACATTTTAAGTAAATGTGTTTGGTTTATCCTCTCTTTCTCTTTCTCTCCTTTACCTCCACCTTTCTTTCACTCTCTCTCTTTCTCTATCTGCTTTTCTTCTCTCTCTCTTTCTTTCTTTCTTTCTTTCTCTCTCTCTCTCTCTTTCTGTGTGTCTGTGTCTGTGTATGTGTGTGTGTGTGTTTGCGTGTGTGTGCGTGTGTGCGTGCGTGCGTGCGTGCGTGCGTGCGTGCGTGAGTGTGTGTGTGTGTGTGTGTGTGTGTGTGTGTGTGTGTGTGTGCGTGTGTGTTTGTATGTGTTTGTATATGTGTGTGTGTGTGTGTGTGTGTGTGTGTGTGTGTGTGTGTGTGTGTGTGTGTGTGTGTGCGTGTATGTGAGCGTGTGTGTGTGTGTGTGTGTACGTCTGTGCCTTTGTGTGTGTATGTGTGTGTGTGTGTGTGTGTGTGTGTGTCTGTGTGTGTTTGTGTGTGCGTGCGTGCGTGCGTGCGTGAGTGCGTGTGTGTGTGTGTGTGTGCATTTGCGTGTGTGTGTGTGTGTGTGTGCATTTGCGTGTGTGTGCATTTGCGTGTGTGTGTGCGTGTGTGTGCCTGCGTGTGTGTGTGTGTGTGTTTGTGTGTGTGTGTGTGTGTGTGTATGTGTGTGTGTGTGTGTGTGCGTGCGTGCGTGCGTGCGTGTGTGTGCGTGCGTGTGTGTGCGTGTGTGAGTGCGTGTTTGCGTGTGTGTTGGTGTGTTTGTGTATGTCTGTCTGTCTCCATTTGTGACATTCTTGTGTATGTATTCTTATTGATCCTCCTCCTACTTCTCTTTCCCCTCTTCCTCTTCCTCTTTCCCTCTGCCCTCTGTTTGCTAGTCATCCTTGTGTGTGCATGTTCATTGATCCGCGAGGAATAACATAAAGGAAGAGACAGACAGAGAAAGAGAGAGAGAGAGAGAGAGAGAGAGAGAGAGAGAGAGAGAGAGAGAGAGAGAGAGAGAGAGAGAGAGAGAGAGAGAGAGAGGGAGAGAGAGAGAGAGAGAGAGAGAGAGAGAGAGAGAGAGAGAGAGAGAGAGAGAGAGAGAGAGAGAGGCAGACAGACACACAGATACATACAGGTACACAGAAAGAAAGACAGAGTGAAGGAGGATATAGAAAGTGCGAAGAAAGATGGGAGTGGGAAGAAATACATAAAGAGGAGAGATAGAGGGTAGAATGGGGTCGGAAGAAAGAGAGAAAAAAAAAGGTTGAACGAAGGAGGGAAGAGCCAAGGGGACGAAGAGTTGATTTAGTTCAGTAGAAAGAAATAAAGTGAATGCAGGGGAAGCGAGACAGTGTAGAGAATAATGAACGGAGAGAATTGGGGTAAGGTATAAGAGAGGAGGGGAAGGAGAGGAGGAGAGAGAAGGAAAGAGAGGAGGGAGGGAAAAAGAGAGAAGGGGAGGGAGGGGAGGAGAGAGAAGGAAAGAGAGGAGGGTGGGAAAAAGAGCAAAGAGGGAGAGGGAAGGAGAGAAAAGGAAAGAGAATAAGGAGGGAAAAAAGAGAGAAGGAAAGAGAAGAGGGGGAGATAGAAGGGGAGGGAAGGGAGGAGGGAGGGAGGAGGAGGAGAGAAGGAAAGAGAGGAGGGTAGAAAAAAGAGCAAAGAGGGAGAGGAAAGGAGAGAGACGGAAAGAGGAGGGAAAAAGAAGGAAGGAAAGAGAAGAGGGGAGGGGGAGGGCGAAGGGGAGGGAGGGGAGGAGAGAAGAAGAAAGCGAAGAGGGAGGGGAAAAGAGAAGGGAGGAGGGAAAAGAGAGAAGGAAAGAGAAGAGGGAGGGGGGAGGGAAAAAAAAAAGTTCAAATAGATGGGAGAGAAAAAGGGGGTAAAGACATAGAGAAAGCGATAGCGAGAGAGAGAGGGGGGGAGGAGAATACCGGGAGAGAGAAACAGAGAAAAGTGGAGATATGAATTGAGAAGAAAGAAGGAAGTTTTCTTTTTCTCTCTCTCTCTCTCTCTTTCAATTATTCAGTCTTTTTATTATTATTCATTGATTATTTCCACAATCATCGTGACTCCGTTTCTAATTCTTTTTTAAATTCCTTTTCATCTTTCCAACAACCATTCATCTTCGTCAGACAAAATTCTTTTTCTTTTCATTATTATTGTAAAAGCCCTTATCATGATTGGCTGTCAGTTACCTTTGTGTTGCCATTAGGCCCTTGTTGCCTGTCATTGGGTGCAACTGCAATGGGTTTTCATGTCATGTCGTTGTTGTTATTATTCTATTTAAGATGAAAACATTGTTATACAGAAAACGTAAGTCACGCATGCCTGAATTTTAAGGGTAAACTTTTATAAAAGTGAAATAAATTATTCTCGCCAGAAAATATTTGTTCGGCATCACACCTTTCGGCTCAGAAATTGTTGGAAGTGAAGAATGTATTACCTCAGTGATGAATTGTGAAACTCTTGAGGTGCTATTTATTTAGTTAAAGAGATGCACAATAAGGTTAACATTTTGACAAAATCGTATCGTATAATACATATACATAGGACGATAATTTCGACCAAACTTGAACACATGTAAATATGAATAGAAAGGATTTTATATCTTACACAGCATTGAAGACCTTTAAAATCAGATTAGATAATGAGTTTACAATATCTTATGACAACGATATCAACGACTGACCTTTGCAAAAGATATAAAATGAGAAATAAATCAATCAAAAAGTCGACATCAAAGTCCTTCTAAAATGTGCCGAGTTCCACCTTCCTCATCCGGTAGCGTCGAGCTCAAGCCACAGTGTTGCCAAACGTTGGGCGAACCTTTGTCACGGCCAACAATACAACCCTGGTTTAGTTTTCCAATATACCAGATTGCCACGGACGAAGAGACCCATTAAACGACCCTGTGTTGGCGGTTATGGTGCCGGAGGTTGTGGTGAAGACTATGGTGTGATGGTGACTGGAGTTATTGTTATGGAGAGTTTGTGTGTATGCTGAAGTTGGTGGTTTTGTGTAGGGTCCGTGTTATTACGGATGCATATAATGTAACGTTTTTTTTTTTTTTTTTTTTTTGGCAGTATGTTTCCCTTCTCTTTTCTCTTCTCTTCTTCTTTTCTTCCTCCTCCTCCTACTCGTCTCTCTTTCTCTTCTCACCTCTCTCCTACTCTACTCTACTTTCCTCTCCTCTTATCTCCTCCTCTTCCTTCTCTCCCCCTCTCTCTCTCTCTCTCTCTCTCTCTCTCTCTCTCTCTCTCTCTCTCTCTCTCTCTCTCTCTCTCTCTCTCTCTCTCTCCCCCTCTTTCTCTCTCTCTGACATGATTGATTGCATGCGAGAATAAAGCGAAAAATAACCTGCTTTCAACTTGAGTAAACAGTCATCAACATAATGAGAGACAAGTTAGTTTTCATTTTTTCTTTTCTTTCCTACTCTTTCTTCCATTTCTTTTCAGTATTGCTCTATCCCCTCTCTCTATCGGTCTCTCGCTTTCTTACTTCCTTTCTCTCTCTCTCTCTCTCTCTCTCTCTCTCTCTCTCTCTCTCTCTCTCTCTCTCTCTCTCTCTCTCTCTCTCTCCCTCATCCCCGACATCTACATGGAAAATAATAATGATAATGATAGTAATGATAATAATGATAATAATTTTGATAATAACACTAATAATAATAATGATGATGATAATAATAACAATAGCAAATAGTAATGATAATTATCATAACGACAATAACGATAACCAAATAATGATAAAGAAAAGTGTGATAACAAATAGAAAATAAGAAGAGTGAAAGAAGCAAAAAAAAAGTAATATAAAGAAGACAAACAGAGGGTAAGGATAATGATTTTGATGACGACGACGAGTTAAAAATACATATAGATAATCGTGGTACACAATATGGAGGTTATGATAATGATAATGGCAATGAGGAT
>NW_027214025.1:0-2500 GCF_042767895.1 Penaeus vannamei | reverse complement strand
CGAGGTCAAGTTAGTCACGGTCAGAACTCTTGTCAAACGTGTTTCGAATTCTGTATCGAACAACTGTTTAATACCTTACCTTCTGTAGGTTAATACGGATTCGAAGCTTCAGTTCATTAAAAGACTTTCGTCCGTCGCTAAACTTATAAGACAGGTAGCACCAACCAGCCCCGATGAAATCCTAGCTAACAAGAGCCGAACTAAGGCCCACCCCTTTGTCTTCAAGTATTGCATAGGTTAATAAAGTATTTCATGTGTTAGTCTTTTATGCTCATTTGTCGCCATTGTCATTATTGAACTACTTTCAAAGAGAATTTACAGACGAGAGTCATCATATTTCCCACACTCTGACAGAACCAAATGAGGGGCGTAGCGCTTGGCCAATCAGGGCTCGCTACGAGGTACTGGAAATTCTGTCGCTTCATAAATATCTATATGATTTACTCGACGCTGATACAATTACCGGAAGCAAAACAAAATTTCGAGTATTTGATTTACGATAACGGTGTGCTCCATCCCATAAACAGCTGTCAGACTACTCATTTATTTAACAGGCTAATTGGAACTGGCACTTCTGTTTTTGTTTTGTTTTTATGAACTTCATATGACACTATAGAGTCTCCATGAGGGGCGGTTCATTGAGCCTACCTTGAACCGATTCCGAATATTCGAATCACTCTTCTGGGAAAGCGGGTGCGCATTCCAAACACATTTCCTATCTCTTCCTTATTTCTGGTTGCAGGCACAACACAAGTACACAAAAAACAAACAGCGGAAATGAACACAAAACCTCTACACAAGCAAGCACAGGCAGAGAACACAATTTAGGATCCACACACTACGTCAGGTCAAGGTGGACTGATGACACCCGCCAACGACAAGAAATACCAGCCTCTCCCTCCTGCAAGTTGGCTCGTTGAACTGCTTGTTAGCTAGTTAAGGCAGTTTAGCGACCGGAGGGTTTAAAATCATGGCAGAATGAAATACAAAATGAAAAATATAGGAACAAAATTGGAAGACATAACAATGAGAACATATTTCTTATTGATATAGTGCTCCAGTGCTCCTTACAAGAGTATTGAAAATACTAACAAGTAAGGTGAAGCATTGGGGATTCTACATTTTTTTTTTTTTTATCAAACCAAACCATAAAGAAAAGAATATACAGAAACGAAAATACTTATGCAAAGGCGTAATGAAGAAAAATATATTCAAAAAGTACACACACGTCTATATACATATGCATTTATACATGGGTGTGCGTCTATTTGTGTGTGTCTTATCGCGTGTTAGTATGTGTATGAGTCTATTTGCGTGTGTCTGTTTGTATGTGAGTATGTGTATGAGTCATTTGTGTGTGTATATCTGTATGTGTGTGTATATCTGTTTTTTTGTGTGTGTATCTGTTTGTGTGTGAGTATGTGTAAGAGTCTATTTGTGTGTGTGTGTGTTTGTGTGTGTATATATGTTTGTGTGTGTGTATGTGTATTAAAAGGCTTCACAATCTGTAATCGAATCGGAGAGAGACAGCCTTGCCCACCTAACCACCGCCGCCTCCGTACTTAACAAAGGCTCAGCCAGAAAATGCGCGGCGCCCATAAAATTAATAGGCGAACGGAAACTGCATTTTGGGATTGGGTCGAAAATTGACAGGATTTCAAAGAGGACATTTCGACTGGATTTGGGAGATTTTGATTTAGAATGAGATTGTCCTCTTTTATTTAGAAGGAAATGAAAAATAGAGTCCGAAAAAATTCATTTCGAAATTTATGAAATTGGGTGACATCCCGACGAGAATAGAAAAGAAAAAAATATAAGAGAACATTAAAAGAACGGACACAAATGTTCCCCTAAATAAGAGGATTTGCATTAACAGGCAACAACACTCCCTCAAAATCAACAAGGCAGTTAAACGAATTGCACAGTTGCAGTGTTTAATGCAGACCTGCAGATCTCCTTCCCGATACCAGAGAGAAACACAGGCACGTGAAAGATTGAGGGGATACTACATTAATTTAGCAAAAACAAAATGGATACGTATTCCCTAAGTCTGGGCAGAAGGGGAGATAGGGAGGCAAAGGCGAAGAGATCAAGGGAACAGATCGATAGAGAGATAGATAGAGAGGGAGGGAGAAATTTTATGAATATTCCCCTATGTATCCACTTCTCTTGTCGTCATTCTTCGTTTTGCACGCATGCATATGCAAGAACAAACACACATGGTGGTGTGCACATACGCGAGGTTTCATTTTATGTAGACATGTGCAGAATCATATGCGCAACTGTTCGCACACACATTCATATTCAGCTCTATTATAATTGCACATAAATACACTATTGCGAATGTACAGATGCAGACAGACAGAGATATGTACATGAATGTATGTATGGAAACACGCTTTGAGATACGTGTACGCACACACCCCCACACACATGCACACACACACACACACACACACATACACACACACACACATACATGCATACATATATACATGCC
>NW_027214024.1:72500-82500 GCF_042767895.1 Penaeus vannamei | reverse complement strand
TCTGTACATATGAGGAAAATGTCTTGTTTTCGTGCAAGCTAATAAGACGGAAGGGGAAAGGGAGAAGGGGAGAGGGTGGAGGGGGAAGGGAGAAGGGGAGAGAGACACAGAAGGTCGCACTACCTCCCCCCCCTCCCCACCTCCCCTGCCCCTCCCTAGCCTGTCTCCGAAGTAACGTATACATTACCCTAAAAATAATCTTAAAATTTTGGTCTTCTAGCTTATCATAGTCCCTCCCCAAACTTTTTTTTATGTCTTTCTATGTTAATCTTCCCTTTTCTTCTCTTCGCTTTTCCTCTATAACTCTTCTTCTTCTTCTTCTTCGTGTTTGTCTTACTTTTTTTTCCTCTTCTCCCTTCATTTTATTTGCTCTTTTTCTTTTTTCTTTCTTTTCTTTTCTTCTTTCTTCAATTTCTCATTCTCCTCTTCTTTCTTTACCTACTTACTCCAATCACCCTTCCTACTCCTCTTTCTCCTCCTCTTCTTCCCTTCTTTCTTTCCCTCTTCCTCATCATCATCATCCTCATCTTCTTCCTCTTCCTCCTTTTCCATCTTCTAACTTCCCCCACCCTCATCCTCCTTCACCTCTCTCTCCTACTCCTCTTTTTCTTATCATTATCCTCTCCCTCCTCTTCTTTCTCTTCCTCGCTTTCCTCTCTCTCCCCAAACACGTTGCCTTCCCCTCCTCTTTCTTCACCTCCTTCGCTCCTCCTTCTCTTCCTCCTCCTACTCCTATTCCTTTTTCTCTTCCTCCTCCTACTCTTTCTCCTTTATTTCTTCCTCCTTTATTTCTTCCTCCCCTTCTATCTCTTCCTCCTTCTCCTCCTCCTCCCCTCTATCTCCTCCTTCTCCTCCTCCTCCTCTTCCCTCCTCCTCCCTTCCCCTCTACTTCTTCCTCCTCCTCCTCCTCCTTCTCCTACTCTTCATCCTCCTCCTCCTCCTCATCCTCTACCTCCTCTACTTCCCTCCTCCTCCTCCTCCTCCTCCTGCTCCTCCTCCCCCTCTACTTCTTCCTCCTACCCTTCTCCTCCTCCTCTACCTCCTCTACTTCCTCCTCCTACTCCTCCTCCTCCTCCTCTACTTCCCTCCTCCTCCTCTTCCTCCTCCTCCTCCTCCTCCCTCCCCTTCCTCCCCTTCCTCCTCCCTCCTCCTCCTCCTCCTCCTCCTCCTCCTCCTCCTCCTCCTCCTGACCCCAAGCGGCCCCATCCTCCTCCTCCTCCTCCCTCCTCCTCCTCCTCCTCCTCCCCTTCCTCCTCCTCCCTCCTCCTCCTCCCTCCCCTTTCCTCCCTCCTCCTCCTCCTCCTCCCTCCTCCTCCTCCCTCCCTGACCCCAAGCGGCCCCTTCCTCCTCCTCCTCCCTCCTCTCTCCTCCTCCTCCCTCCTCCTCCTCCCCTTCCTCCCCTTCCTCCTCCTCCTCCTCCTCCCCCTCCTCCCTCCTCCTCCTCCCTCCTCCTGACCCCAAGCGGCCCCATCCCTCCTCCTCCTGACCCCAAGCGGCCCCATCCTCCTCCTCCTCCTCCCTCCTCCTCACCCTCCTCCTCCCCTTCCTCCTCCTCCTCCTCCTCCTCCTCCTCCCCTTCCTCCTCCTCGTCCTCTTCCTCCTCCTCCTCCTCCTCCTCCTCCTCCTCCTCCTCCTGACCCCAAGTGGCCCCTTCCCCTTCCTCCTCTTCCTCCTCCTCCTCCTCCGACCCCAAGCGGCCCCATCCTCCTCCTCCTCCTCCTCCTCCTCCTCCTCCTCCTCCTCCCTTTCCTCCTCCTCCTCCTCCTCCTGACCCCAAGCGGCCCCTTCCTCCTCTGATAAAACTAAAATTACAAACAAGCGATGAATGGATTACTGAAAGGGGGAATTACATGAATATTACTCTCGTATTTTTTTTCTTTTTCCTTTTTTTTTATTTTATTTTTTTCCTTCGTCCATTCTAGTTAGTTGCTCGTTTCGCCGAAGGAGTTACCTAAATAAACACGTGTGTGTATTTGTATGAATGCGTGTGCGTGGGTGTGTGTGCGTGGGTGTGTGTGCGTGGGTGTGTGTGCGTGGGTGTGTGTGCGTGGGCGTGTGTGCGTGGGTGTGTGTGCGTGGGTGTGTGTGCGTGGGCGTGTGTGTGTTTATGTGTGTGTGTGTATATGTGTGTGCGTGGGTGTGTGTGTGTGGGTGTATTTGGGTTGGTGTGTTTTGCAGGAAGGTTGTTTGTTTTCATGTATAGTATGTCTGTGGATTGGTTGTGCGTGTGAGTGTGTGCGTGTTTATGTGTGTTTAAGTGTGTGTATGGTTGTGTGTTTATTTGTGTTTATGTGTGTGTGTGTGTTTATGTGTGTGTATGGTTGTGCGTGTGATTGTGTGTGTGTTTGTGTTTGTGTGTGTTTGTATGTGTGTGTTTATGTGTGTGTGTGTGTATATGTGTGTGTGTATGGTTGTGTGTGTGTGTGTTTATGTGTGTGTGTGCGAGAGTGCGTGGTTGTATGTGTATGTTTCACACACTCTTTCACATCAAGCGTTCCTCTCCTACCCCCCTACCCCCCCCTCACCCATTACCACCCACACACACTCCCTCCTCTTCCCTCCCTTCCACCCTCCTTCCTCATTCCTCATCCACCCTCCCACCCTCCCTTCCCCTCCAACCGCCCATCCACCCCCACCCTCCTCCTTCCCCTTTGCTCCTTTCGTTCTCTCTCTCTCTCTCTCCTTCCTCTCCTCTCCCCTCCCTCCCTCCTTCGCTAATTGGCGATCGTCCGTCCGTCCATCCGCCTCGCGTCCGCCATTCGTCTGCAACCCTTCCTCAATTCATCCCTAATTTGTCCGCAACTCACCCACACCTTGTCCGCAACTCGTCCGCAAAACCCGCCACTCGTCCGCAACTCGTCCGCAAAACCCGCCACTCGTCCTCAATTCATCCGCCGCTCATCCTTAACTCGTCCGCACATTGTCCGTCATTCATCCGCCACTCATCCGCAAAACCCGCCACTCGTCCGCAACTCATCCGCAAAACCCGCCACTCGTCCGCCACTCGTCCGCAAAACCCGCCACTCGTCCGCAACTCATCCGCAAAACCCGCCACTCGTTCGCAAAACCCGCCACTCGTCCGCAAAACCCGCCACTCGTCCGCAACTCATCCGCAAAACCCGCCACTCGTCCGCAAAACCCGCCACTCGTCCGCAACTCGTCCGCAAAACCCGCCACTCGTCCGCCACTCGTCCGCAAAACCCGCCACTCGTCCGCAACTCGTCCGCAAAACCCGCCACTCGTCCGCAACTCGTCCGCAAAACCCGCCACTCGTCCGCAACTCGTCCGCAAAACCCGCCACTCGTCCGCAACTCGTCCGCAAAACCCGCCACTCGTCCGCAACTCATCCGCAAAACCCGCCACTCGTCCGCAAAACCCGCCACTCGTCCGCAACTCGTCCGCAAAACCCGCCACTCGTCCGCAACTCGTCCGCAAAACCCGCCACTCGTCCGCAACTCATCCGCAAAACCCGCCACTCGTCCGCAAAACCCGCCACTCGTCCGCAACTCATCCGCAAAACCCGCCACTCGTCCGCAACTCATCCGCAAAACCCGCCACTCGTCCGCAAAACCCGCCACCCGTCCGCAACTCATCCGCAAAACCCGCCACTCGTCCGCAACTCATCCGCAAAACCCGCCACTCGTCCGAAACTCGTCCGCAAAACCCGCCACTCGTCCGCAACTCGTCCGCAAAACCCGCCACTCGTCCGCCAAACCCGCCACTCGTCCGCAACTCATCCGCAAAACCCGCCACTCGTCCGCAACTCATCCGCAAAACCCGCCACTCGTCCGCAACTCGTCCGCAAAACCCGCCACTCGTCCGCAACTCATCCGCAAAACCCGCCACTCGTCCGCAACTCATCCGCAAAACCCGCCACTCGTCCGCAAAACCCGCCACCCGTCCGCAACTCATCCGCAAAACCCGCCACTCGTCCGCAACTCGTCCGCAAAACCCGCCACTCGTCCACAACTCATCCGCAAAACCCGCCACCCGTCCGCAACTCATCCGCAAAACCCGCCACTCGTCCGCAACTCATCCGCAAAACCCGCCACTCGTCCACAACTCATCCGCAAAACCCGCCACTCGTCCGCAACACGTCCGCAAAACCCGCCACTCGTCCGCCACTCGTCCGCAACTCATCCGCAACTCATCCGCAAAACCCGCCACTCGTCCGCAACTCATCCGCAAAACCCGCCACTCGTCCGCAAAACCCGCCACTCGTCCGCAACTCATCCGCAAAACCCGCCACTCATCCGCAAAACCCGCCACTCGTCCGCAAAACCCGCCACTCGTCCGCAAAACCCGCCACTCGTCCGCAACTCATCCGCAAAACCCGCCACTCGTCCGCAACTCGTCCGCAACTCATCCGCAACTCATCCGCAAAACCCGCCACTCGTCCGCCACTCGTCCGCAACTCGTCCGCAAAACCCGCCACTCGTCCGCAAAACCCGCCACTCGTCCGCAACTCGTCCGCAAAACCCGCCACTCGTCCGCAAAACCCGCCACTCGTCCGCAAAACCCGCCACTCGTCCGCAAAACCCGCCACTCGTCCGCAAAACCCGCCACTCGTCCGCAAAACCCGCCACTCGTCCGCAACTCATCCGCAAAACCCGCCACTCGTCCGCAACTCATCCGCAAAACCCGCCACTCGTCCGCAACTCGTCCGCAAAACCCGCCACTCGTCCGCCACTCGTCCGCAACTCGTCCGCAAAACCCGCCACTCGTCCGCAAAACCCGCCACTCGTCCGCAACTCGTCCGCAAAACCCGCCACTCGTCCGCAAAACCCGCCACTCGTCCGCAAAACCCGCCACTCGTCCGCCACTCGTCCGCAACTCATCCGCAAAACCCGCCACTCGTCCGCCACTCGTCCGCAACTCATCCGCAAAACCCGCCACTCGTCCGCAAAACCCGCCACTCGTCCGCAACTCATCCGCAAAACCCGCCACTCGTCCGCAAAACCCGCCACTCGTCCGCAAAACCCGCCACTCGTCCGCAACTCGTCCGCAAAACCCGCCACTCGTCCGCAACTCGTCCGCAAAACCCGCCACTCGTCCGCAACTCGTCCGCAAAACCCGCCACTCGTCCGCAACTCATCCGCAAAACCCGCCACTCGTCCGCAACTCATCCGCAAAACCCGCCACTCGTCCGCAACTCGTCCGCAAAACCCGCCACTCGTCCGCAACTAATCCGCAAAACCCGCCACTCGTCCGCAACTCATCCGCAAAACCCGCCACCCGTCCGCAACTCACCTACAAAACCCGCCACTCGTCCGCAAAACCCGCCACTCGTCCGCAACTCGTCCGCAAAACCCGCCACTCGTCCGCAACTCGTCCGCAAAACCCGCCACTCGTCCGCAACTCATCCGCAAAACCCGCCACTCGTCCGCAACTCATCCGCAAAACCCGCCACTCGTCCGCAACTCGTCCGCAAAACCCGCCACTCGTCCGCCATCCGTCTCGGCCAGAATCAAAGAGCCTTTCTCGCGGACGATTCAATTAGTCCGGTCCTCGGCTCGCCCCCGGGATGCCCCCTCCCCCCCCCCCTGGCCGATAATCTATTGCGTCGACTTGTCGCTATGGATACGCCGACGCCAGAGGGGGGGGGTGAAGGAGGGAGGGAAGGAGGGAAGGAGGGAAAGGGAGGGGGGAGGGGTGGAGGGAGGGGAAAGGGGAAGCAGGAGGGAAGGAGGGAAGGGAAGGGAGGAAAGGGGAGGGGGAGGGGTGGAGAGAGGAAGGGGGAAGGGAGGGAGGGAGGGAAGGGAAGGAGAAAAGGGAGGGGGAGGGGAAAGGGAGGGAGGGAGGGAAGGGGAGGGGTGGAGAGGGAAGGGAAGGGGAGGGGTGGAGGAGGGAGGGAAGGGGGAGGGGTGGAGGAGGAGAGTGGGAGGGGGAGGGGTGGTAGAGAAGCGGGAGGGGGAGGGTGGAGGGAGAGAGAGAGGGGAAAGGGAGAGAAGGAGGGAAGAGGGAGGGGAGAAGGAAAGGGAAGGACGGGTGGAGATTGGAAGTGGAGGAAGAGTGGTGGAGAAGAGTGGGAGGGGGAAGAGTAGTAGAGAAGCGAGAGGGGGAGGAGCGATGAAGAGGTGGAAGGGGTGGAGAGGAGAGGAAGGAAGGAGGAGAGGGGAGGGTGGTGGGGAGAGTTGGAGGGAGATGGAACAGGAGAATGAGAAGGAAGGAGGAAGGGAGGTGGGGAAGGGGTGAGAAGGAGAGACGTGGAAAGGAAAGAGGTGGATAGCAGATAAATAGGGAGAGGACAGCGAAGAGAGAAGAAAAGGATGAGAGGGAGAGTGAAGAAGAGAGAAGAGGAGGATGAGAGGGAGAATGGAGAAGCGAGGAGAAGAGTGGTGGGGAAAGATAGAAGTGAAGACTTGGAGAGAAGGGAGAGGGAGGGAGAGGAAGTAGAGGGCTAAAAGAGGAAATGAGATAGAGGAAGGGGAAGGGAATGGAGAAGAGGGAGGAAGAGGGGGAAGGGGAAATGATAGTGGGGAGAAATTTGGAGGGGGAGGAAAGAGGAATGGGGAGGGGACAGGGACAGGGAGGAGGGGTTAGTGGGGGTAGAGGAGGAGAAGGAGATGGAGAGCAGAGAAGGAGAGGAGAAAGAATGAGGGAGGAAGCGCGGAAGGGAGAAGATGGAGATCGAGGGAGAAGAGGAATAAAAAAAAACGATCGAAGAAGAAGAGGAAAAGAAAAATCAAAGAAAAATGAAGAAGCAGAACGGACGAAGAGAAATAGCGAATGAAAAGAAAAACCAAAAAGAGTCGAGAGGAGGAAGATGAGGATGGGAGACACCCAGAAACGAAGGAGGGAGAAAGGAAGGGAAGAGAAAGGGGACTCAGGAGGAAGGAGATAGAGAGGAGGGAAGAATGGGGAAGATAGTGCAAAGCGGCAGAGTCTTTGATGAGAGCAAGAACAAGCAAAAAAAATCTATGTGGGCGTGTATTGAAGAGGAATAAATAAAATGAATAACAGATAACCGGATGAATAAAGAATAGACAAGCGGATAGATGAATAGATATGCAGATATGTGTGCGTGTGCGTGTGTATGTATGTGTGTGACTGTGTGCGTGTATGCGCGCGCGTGTGTGTGTAGGGGGGTACGTGTGTATATGAGCGTATGTGTGTATATGAGTGTATGTGTGTGTATATGAGTGTATGTGTGTATGTGTGTGTATATGAGTGTATGTGTGTATGTGTGTGTATAAGAGTGTATGTGTGTATGTGTGTGTATATGAGTGTATGTGTGTATGTGTGTGTATATGAGTGTATGTGTGTGTGTGTGTATATGAGTGTATTTGTGTATGTGTGTGTATAAGAGTGTATGTGTGTGTGTGTGTATGAGTGTATGTGTGTATGTGTGTGTATATGAGTGTATGTGTGTATATGTGTATGTGTGTGTATAGGAGTCTATGTGTGTATATGTGCGTGTGTGCATTTTTGTGTGGGTGTATGTGTACATGCGTATATACATGAGCGCGTTTATGTACATATATCTATGTACCTGTACGTTGATACAACCGTCCACAGACACGTACAAACCCACGTACACATTTCCTCACACGCACATGTACACGCCCACAGAGATGAACCGACACGCACTCAACTCACACGATTATTCACAGTTAATCTCCCGAACGCCAGGAGTCAAAGCGACCCCCTTCCCCCCCACTCCCACCCCCCCACCCCGCCACCCCTCATCCCCCCTACCCCGCCATCCCTCATCCACCCCCAACCCCACCCCACCCCCCACCCCCCACCCCCATCCACCCCCACCCCCATCCACCCCCACCCCCCCGCCATCCCTCATCCTCCAGGCAGCGACCGGAAGAGGCGACAAGTGAGGCGAGAGAAGCGCGGGTTCTCTTTCGTGAGGTCGCCTCCTCCATCTGCTCTACGGGGATCGGTGCCTGGTCGTCTTCCTTTCTTCCTCTTTCTCTCTCTTTCTGGTTCTTTCTTGCTGGTTCTCTCTCTTTCTGGTTCTCTCTTTCTGGTTCTCTCTCTCTCTCTCTCTCTCTCTCTCTCTCTCTCTCTCTCTCTCTCTCTCTCTCTCTCTCTCTCACTCTCTCTCTCTCTCTCACTCTCTCTCTCTCTCTCTCTCTCTCTCTCTCTCTCTCTCTCCCTCTCTCTCTCTCTCTCTCTCTCTCTCTCTCTCTCTCTCTCTCTCTCTCTCTCTCTCTCTCTCCGGTGCTTCGTTTGGTGTTTTATATGTCTCTTTTGATTTTTTTCTTTTGATTTTTTTTTGGGGGGTTGTTGCTTCTATTTTGGTGTTTGCCAAAAGTCTTCTGGTTCTGCGTGTGGGACTCTACCTAGCTCTCACCTTTCCTTCTTCATCCTCTCTCTCTCTCTCTCTCTCTCTCTCTCTTCCTCTCTCACTCCCTCTCCCACTGTCTCTATCAACCTCCCTCCTTTCCTCCTCCCACCTCACCTCCTCCTCTCCTTCCCACCACCTCCCTCCTCCTCCTTCTCCTCCTCCCCTTCCTGCTGCTACTCATCTTCCACTCCTCTCCTCCTCCCTCCCCTCCTCCTTCCCTCCCTCTCCCTCCTCCTCCTCTATATCCAACCTCTCTCCATCTCCTCCTCCTCCCTCCTTCCCTCCTCTTCCTCTCAGTCCTCCTCCTCCCCTTCTTCCTCCCTCCTCCTCCTCCTTCCTCCTCCTCCTCCTCCCTCCCCTTCCTCCCTCCCCTTCCTCCTCCTCTTCCTCCTCCCTATTCCTCCCTCCTCCCCTCCCTCCTCCTCCCTCCCCCTCCTCCTTCCCTCCTTCCTCCCTTCCTCCTCCCTCCTCCCCTTCCTCCTCCCCTTCCTCCCTCCTCCCTCCTCCCCTTCCTCCCTCCTCTTCCTCCCTCCTCCCTTCCTCCCTCCTCCCGCCTCCTCCTCTTCCTCCTCCCTCTCCTCCTCCTCCCCCTCCCTCCTCCTTCCTCTCTCTTCCTCCTCCTTTTCCTCCCTCCCTCCTCTTCCTCTCCTCCTTCCTCCCTCCTCCCTCCCTCCTCCCCTTCCTCCTCCTCCTCTTCCTCTTCCCTCCTCCTCCTTTCCAGTCCTATTCATCTCCATATACACCCCTCCTCCCTCCCTCTCCTCTTCTTCTCTCTTCTTCTTCCTCCTCCTCCTCCTCCTCTTCCTCCTTCTCTTCCTCCTCTCTTCCTCCTCCTTCTTTCCTCCTCCTCCTCCTCTTCCACATCCCTCCTTCCAGTCCACAGACCATCTCCATACCCTCCCTCCTCCTCCTCTTTTTCTTCTTCCTCCCCCTCTTCCCTTCCTCCCTCCTCCTCCTACTCCTCCCTTTCCTGCTCCTCCTACTCCCTTCCCCTTCCCTCCCTCCTCCTCCCTCCTCCTCCTCCTCTTCCCTTCCTCTTCTCTCCTCCTCCTCGCCTCCCTCCTCCCTCCCCTTTCCTCCTCCTCTCCTCTTCCCTCCCCCCTTCCTCCCTCCTCTTCCCTCTCCTCCCTCCTGCTCCTCCCCTTCCCTCGCTCCTCCCCTCTTCTCCTCCTCCTCTTTCCTTTCCTCCCTCCCTCCTCTTCCTCCCTTTCCTCATCCACCTCCCTCCTCCATCCTCCTCCTCCTTCCTCCCTCTTCCTCCTCCCTCTTCCTCCCTTCCTCTTCCTCCTCCCTCCTCCCTTTCCGCGTCCATGCTTTCATCTCCATATATACTTCCTCCTCCCTCTTCTTCCTTTCTAGCTCTCTTTCCTTTCTTCCTCCTCCTCTTCTACTTCTTCCTTTCTTCTTCTTTTTCTTCCTCCTTCCTCCTCACTCCTCCTCCTTCTCCTCCTCCGTCTCCCCCCTCCTCCTCTTTCCATCCATGCCATCTCCATATATACTTCTCCTCCTCCTCCTCCTCCTCCCTCCTCCTCCTCCCTTCCTCCTCCTCCTCCCTCCCTCCTCCCTCCCTCCCTCCCTCCCTCCCTCCTCCTCCTCTTTCCATCCAGCCCATCTCCATATACACTCCTCCCCCTCCCTCCCTCCCTCCGTCTCCTCCTCCCTTCCTCCCTCCTCCCCCTCCCTCCTCCTCCTCCTCCT
>NW_027214024.1:57500-60000 GCF_042767895.1 Penaeus vannamei | reverse complement strand
TCCCTTCTCATTCTTCCTCCTTTTCCCCCTTCCCCCCTTCCCCCATTCCCCCTTCCCCCTTCCCCCTTCCTCTTCTTCTCCTCCTCGTTCTCCTCCCCCCCCTTCTTCCACCTCCCGTTTACTCGCACTTTACTACTAACCATCATCTTCGTATCGTGATTTTCTCATTATCATTCTCCTCCTTTACTCTTTCCCTTCTCGTCCTTCCCCCTTCCCCCCTTCCCCCTTCCCCCTTCCCCCTTCCCCCTTCCCCCTTCCCCTTCCCCCTTTCCCCCCTTCCCCCTTCCCTTCCCCTTCCCCCTTCCCCCTTCCTCGTTCTCATTCTCCTCCCCCCCTTTCTTCCACCCTCCCTTTACTCGCACTTTACTACTAACCATCATCTTCGTATCGTGATTTTCTCATTATCATTCTCCTCTTTTACTCTTTCTCTTCCCCCCTTCCTCTTCTTCTCCCCCTTCCCCCCCCCCTCTTCTTCCACCTCCCTTCTACTCGCAATTTACTACTAACCATCATCTTCGTATCGTGATTTTCTCATTATCATTCTCCTCCTTTACTCTTTCCCTTCTCGTCCTTCTTCTTCTTCTCCTCCTCGTTCTCCTTCCCCCCTTTCTTCCACCTCCCTTTTACTCGCAATTTACTACTAACCATCATCTTCGTAAGTGTCCGAGCCGTCCGCATCTGGAGCCAGCGTAACCGGCCAGAAGAGGACACGTTATCTCCCTCCGGACAAAAATTGGTTCTTGTCGCAACAATTTCGTCCGCGTTACAGCCCCTCTCGCGCGGGATCGCAAAAGATTATTAGTGTAACCGATCTCGCGCTTTGTTTTTGTTTTCGTGTTTTTTTTTTGTTTTTTTTTTTTGCTTTTTTTTCTTTTTTTTTTCTTTTTTTTGTTTTTTTTTTTGTTTTTTGTTTTTTTGTTTTTGTGGTTTTTTTAAGTTCTTTGTCTTTTAGAGGGTTCTTTTATGAGGTTGAGGATGATTGAATGGATGTTAAGGAAGAGAGGACAGAAAGAGAGAAAAAAAGATAAGGGAGAAAGATCGAAGATATATTGAGTTTTTTTTTCGTGCTCCTCTACCTGCCCCTTCTCCCTCTCCTTCTTCTCTTTTGATCTTCCCCTCTCCTGTTCATCGTCGTCTACCCCTCCCTCACCATCCTTTACCCCTCATTCACTCCCTTCCTCCACTCACTTCTTCGCCTTACCTCCTTCTCCTATTTTCCCTTCCTCTTTCCCTATATCAACCTCCTCCTTCTCATCAACCCTTCCCCTTCCCCCTTGTCATCAACCCTCCCGTCTCTCCCCTTCCTCATCACCCTCCCCCCTTCCATTCTCCCTCCCCCCCTTCGCTTCGACTTCCATGTTGGAATAAAATCGATTGGAGTTTCGGAGTTTCGTCGATAATTAACTCCCATCAGATCACAGCCACTCCATCTTCCACTTTTATTCTTTCTTTCTTCCCCCTTCTCCATCCCTTCCACCTCCACTCCACCTTTCCTTCCCCCTTCCCCATCCCCTCCCCTTCCACCCCCTCTCCTCTCCCATCCCACCCTCCTTCGTCTTCCACCCTAACTCCACCCTCGACCCTTCTTCCTCCCTCCCTCCTACTTCCTGTCCCCCCTTCTCCACCCTTCAACCTCCACTCCACCTTTCTTTCCCCCTTCCCCATCTCTTTCCCCTTCCAATCCCCCACCCCTTTCCCTTCTACTCGTCTTCCACCCTCACTCCTCCCTCACCCTCCTTCCTCCCTCCCTCTGAATCCCTTTCCCCTCACCCTTCCACCCCTCTTCTCTCCCAACCTCCTCCCCCCCTCCCCCCCCCCCCCCACCCCGTTCACACCCGCAATAGACGCGCGAATATTACTCTCATTTTTCCAATAAGGGACCGAGACACGAGGCTGTACGATCGGATTCCTCATCGGGAAAGAGCTGCATCCCCTCATCCTGACCGCTCCCCCCTCCCCCCCGTTTCCATAGCAACGCCTCATTTCGCGTTGAGGGAATGAGGAGGGGAATGAGGTCGAGGGGGAGGAAGAGGAGGAGGAGGAGGAGGAGGGGGGGGGTGATAGGCCTATGGATCTAATCATTCGTCTAATTATGTGTCAAGTTATCCGCTAGCGGCTTTGGCGAGGCAGAGCTGATGCCAAACCGCCCCGATGTCAGCTTCGATCGCTGACTTCCCTTTGGTGTCAGCAGCATGGATGTCAATACTGTAATTTACTGTGAGATATTCGCCGCTGTTGTGTGTGCAATTTGCAGTTGTTTTGCATCTCAGTTAATTCTCTTTTTATCTAACTAAATGGGTCATTCCTTTTTTCTTCTTCTTCACGAATTATTCGTTTTGTATTATACATTCTAAAGAATATATTTTGTTTTGATTCACTCTCATTATGAAGCACTTATTGTGTATTATCAACCTTTAGAAATGATTAATTTCTCCCCTTCTTTTCCTAATGCACTTTCCTCTTAACAGCTAAGAAAAATAGATAAACAAAGGAATAATGA
>NW_027214024.1:52500-55000 GCF_042767895.1 Penaeus vannamei | reverse complement strand
AAAAAAGAGGCCAAGACCGTCCCGCCGCCTTTCTCGAACAAAAGAAAGAGAGAGAGAGAGAGAGAGAGAGGGAGAGGGAGAGGGAGAGGGAGAGAGAGAGAAGGAGAGGAGAGGAGAGAGAGAGAAAGAGAGTGAGTGAGGGAAGAGAGAGAGAGAGAGAGAGAGAGAGAGAGAGAGGGAGGGAGGGAGGGAGGGAGGGAGGGAGGGAGAGAGAGAGAGAGACAGAGACAGAGAAAGAGAGAGAGAGAAAAGATAAGAGAGAGAGAGAAGAAAGAGAACGAGGGAGATAGAGAGAGAGAAGAGAAAAATGTCGGACCAAGCTCACGGGCGTAAAACGGAATTATTCTCGCTGTACTTACTTGACATTTTCATTTGTCGCTCGACTCTCCCGCTTTCCCCTCGAGTGTCTCCCGGTGTCGATGTAAATGACGTCAGGTCGACCCTCGACTGATGTCAATTCCATCCTTTGACGTTGAATTATACGCGTTTCGGGCACTCCTCCCTTAGCCCCGAGCTCCCTCCCTCCCTCCCTTGTTCACTCCCTCGCTTTCCAGCTCCTTCTTTCTCTTTCTCTCTCGTTCTCTTACCCTCCATCTCACTCCCACCATCTTTTCTTATCCTCCACCTCCCTCCCTCCCTCTTCCTCTTACCCTCCACCTCCCTCCTTCCCCCTCCCTCCCACCCTCTTCCTCTTACCCTCCACCTCCCACCTCTCCCCCTCCCTCCCACCCTATTCCTCTTACCCTCCACCTCCCTCCCTCCCTCCTCCTCTTACCCTCCACCTCCCTCCCTCCCCCTCTCTCCCACCACTTCCTCTTACACTCCACCTCCCTCCCTCCTTTCCTCCCTCACCCTCTCTCTCTCCCACGCAAAATCCTTCGTTAACTTCCATCCTCATTTCCCTTATTCCCCTTTGCTTCATGTCCTTCCTTTTCTTACCCCCCCCACCCCCTCCTTACTCTCCCTCCACACCCTCCTCTCCTTCCCATTACCCCCTCCCTTCCCTGCCCTCCCCCCCTTCATTTACCCCCATCTCTCTCTATCTGTTTCCTGTTTCCTCTTCCTCTTAAATTTCTTCAAATCCATTCCCCCTTTTTCCCTCTTCCTTCATTCTAATTTCTCCCTTTCTCTTACCTTCCTCTTCCTCTTCCCTTCCCCTATTTATTTCTCCACTTCTTCCACCTCCATCGCCACCCAGATCCTCCCTTATCCCTCTCACCCCCTTCTTTATCTTTACCCATCGCCCTTCCCCATCTTTGCCCATTTCCCTACCCATCCTACCCTCCCCCCCCATTCCCAATCCTATTTCCCTCCCCTCCCCCGAGCCAACCCACCCTAACCTACCACCTCAACCCACCTTAACCCACTCTCATCTCACGTAACACACCACAGCCCACCCTCACTTTTCCCCATCCACACAAACCCACCCTCACTCCACCACAGCCCACCACCGTCCACCCTACCCCAGCCTCCCTCACTCCACCCCAGCCCACCCTCACTTATCCCCATCCACTCCAACCCACCACAGCCCACCACAACCCCACCCACCCTCATTCCACCCCAACTCACCCTCACCTCCATCCACCCCAACTCGCCCTCACTCCACCACAGCCCACCCCAACCCACCCACAGCCCACCCTCACCCCAACCACCCAAAACCCTTTCATGTGTTAATTACACGTCACTCCTCCCCTTGATGTCGCTCACGCCCGCGACTCACGCCCATCTTCGAGACAAGATGCCGGGAAGGAAGAGGATCCGAAGGAGGAGACGAATGGGATAATTGGCTAATGGGTTAAGGGGTTAATGGGGTTAATGGGGCTGGCGAGGGGGAGCGTCCAGGGCGATTTTCCGGGCGGTTGACCCATTCCGATGCGGGTGGGTTGTTGCCGTCGGGGAGGGCGGGGGCGGGCGGGATTTGGGGAGGGTGGGTTTGGGAGGAGGGGTGGGGGGTTGGTTGAGTGGAGGGTGGGTGGGTTAAGGGTGGGGAGAGGGGAGGGGTGTTTGAGTGGAGGGGTGGGTGGGTTAAGGGTGGGGGTTGGTTGATTAAAGGTGGGTGGGTTGGGGGTGAGGTTTGAGAGGAGGGGGGGGGTTAGTTGAGTTGAGGGTGGGTGGGCTAAGAGGGTGGGGAGACGGGGAGGGGGAGGGGGTGGTGTTTAAGGAGTGGATGGGACTTTTGGAGGGTGGGTTTAAGTGGGGGTGTGCAGGAAGGGGAGGGGGAGGTCGTGGGTGGTGGGTTTTGGGTGGGAGACAGGGAGACTTGGGTGGGTTGGTGGGTCATTGGAGAAAGGGGGAGTTAGAGGAGTAAATGGTGAAGGAGGGAGGGAAGTTGGGGATGAATGGGGGACTCTTATGCTGTGTACAAAGCCGAAAGAAGGAAGATAAAAGACAGTAAGCAAGAATTAGAAGAAGAGGAGGAAGAAGATGAGGAGGAGGAGGAGGAAGAGGAAGAAGAAGAAGAGGAGGATGAAAAACAACATCAACAAAAAGGAGAAGAAGA
>NW_027214024.1:35000-42500 GCF_042767895.1 Penaeus vannamei | reverse complement strand
CTCCTCCTTTCTTCCCTCCTTCCTTCCTACCTTCCTCCAATCCTTCCATACGTCCCACCCTCCCTCCTACCTCATCCCCACCCTCCCTCCTACCTCATTCCCTCCCTCCCTCCCTCCTACGTCATTCCCTCCCTCCCTCCTACCTCACTCCCTCCCTCCCTCCCTCCTACCTCATTCCCACCCTCCCTCCTACCTCATTCCCTCCCTCCCTTTCCTCCAACCCTCCCCCCCACCCACCCCCACCCCCATTTACCCCTATTCAATTGACCAACCTTCCCACACAAAAAAATGGGGAGCCTTACCCACCGCTTCTTAAAAGGGGTTAAAATACCCACAATGTTGCCAAGGAAAGGAAGCGTCAGAAGGGAGAGGGAGGAGGGGAGGGGGGAGGGGGAGGAGGTGAGGGTGCTTTCAAAACAACATCTTAGTCCCATCCTGTACTCCAAACACACTAAACTTCGACCCTAACGAGAAAAAGCTTTCAGCAGATTATGTAAATCACGGGAACGGAGAGATTGTGAGGGACATATTTCACGGGATGGAAATTCCTGTCGTTCATCATCGGTGGGTAAAAAAAGGGAAAAAATAGAGGGAGAGAGAGAGAGAGAGAGAGAGAGAGAGAGAGAGAGAGAGAGAGAGAGAGAGAGAGAGAGAGAGAGAGAGAGAGAGAGAGAGACAGACAGACAGACAGACAGACAGACAGACAGACAGACAGACAGACAGACAGACAGACAGACAGAGTGAGAGAGAGAGAGAGAGAGAGAGAGAGAGAAAGAGAGAGAGAGGAGAGAGAGAGAGAGAGAGAGAGAGAGAGAGACAGAGAATGAGAGAGAGAGAGAGAGAGAGACAGACAGACAGACAGACAGACAGACAGGGGAGAGGCAGAGAGAGAGAGAGAGAGAGAGAGAGAGAGAGGAAGTAGGAGGAAGGAGAACATCGGGGAAGTAAAAAACAACAATAATAATAAAAATAATAAAAGATACAAAAAAATAAACAAACAAAATACAGAGAGAAAGAAAGACAAGGGGAACGGAGGAGGGCCAAGTTAAGGAAGGAATGAGGAGGGGGAGGTGAAGGAAGGAAGGAAGAGATGGGAAGGAGGAGGGAAAAATGATAAAAATGATAAGAGTGAGCTATTCCCCGAGCCAGCTGCCGTCGCCTGCTGTGATCTCTCTGACGTTATGCTTCACGTGGGTTATATATGTTAAGGTTTGTCTGTCGTTAATCTTGGAAGCCTGTGAGTCTCTTTTCTTCCTTCTTTCTCGTGTCCTTGTCTCATTTCTTCCGTCTTTCTTGTGTCCTTGTTTCCTTCTTTCTTGTTTACTTGTTTCTTTTCTTCCTTGTGCTTGTTTCATTGTCTCATTTCTTCCTTGTTTCTTGTTTCCTTGTCTCTTTTCTTCCTTGTTTCTCGTTTCTTTGTCTCATTTCTTCCTTTTTTCTCGTTTCCTTGTCTCTTTTCTTCCTTGTTTCTTGTTTCTTTGTTTCTTTTCTTCCTTCTTTCTTGTTTCTTTGTCTCTTTTCTTCCTTCTTTCTTGTGTCCTTGTCTCATTTCTTCCTTGTTTCTTTTTCTTTGTCTCATTTCTTCCTTTTTTCTCGTTTCCTTGTCTCTTTTCTTCCTTCTTTCTTGTCTCCTTGTCTCATTTCTTCCTTGTTTCTCGTTTCTTTGTTTCTTTTCTTCCTTCTTTCTTGTGTCCTTGTCTCATTTCTTCCGTCTTTCTTGTGTCCTTGTCTCATTTCTTCTTTGTCTCTTGTTTCCTTGTCTCTTTTCTTCCTTGTTTCTTGTTTCCTTGTCTCATTTCTTCCTTGTTTCTTTGTTTCTTTTCTTCCTTGTTTCTCGTTTCTTTGTCTCTTTTCTTCCTTCTTTCTCGTTTCTTTGTCTCATTTCTTCCTTCTTTCTCGTTTCTTTGTCTCTTTTCTTCCTTGTTTCTTGTTTCATTGTCTCATTTCTTCCTTCTTTCTTGTGTCCTTGTCTCATTTCTTCCGTCTTTCTTGTGTCCTTGTTTCTTTTCTTCCTTGTTTCTCGTTCCTTTGTTTCTTTTCTTCCTTCTTTCTTGTGTCCTTGTCTCATTTCTTCCTTGTTTCTTGTTTCTTTGTTTCTATTCTTCCTTGTTTCTTGCTTCTTTGTCTCATTTCTTCCTTGGTTCTTGTTTCTTTGTCTCATTTCTTCCTTGTTTCTTCTTTCTTTGTCTCTTTTCTTCCTTCTTTCTTGTGTCCTTGTCTCATTTCTTCCTTGTTTCTTGTTTCTTTGTCTCTTTTCTTCCTTGTTTCTTGTTTCTTTGTGTCTTTTCTTCCTTCTCTCTCATTTCATTGTCTCATTTCTTCCTTCTTTCTTGTTTCCTTGTCCATTTTCTTCCTTCTTTCTTGGGTCCTTGTCTCATTTCTTCCTTGTTCCTTGTTTCTTTGTCTCTTTTCTTCCTTGTTTCTCGTTTCTTTGTGTCTTTTCTTCCTTGTTTCTTGTTTCCTTGTCTCTTTTCTTTCTTGTTTCTCGTTTCTTTGTCTGATTTCTTCCTTCTTTCTTGTTTCCTTGTCTCATTTTTTCCTTGTTTCTTTGTTTCTTTTCTTCCTTCTTTCTCGTTTCTTTGTCTCTTTTCTTCCTTCTTTCTTGTTTCATTGTCTCATTTCTTCCTTCGTTCTCGTTTCCTTGTCCCTTTCTTCCTTCTTCTTGTTTCCTTGTCTCCTTTCTTCCTTCTTTCTTGTTTCATTTTCTCATTTCTTCCTTCTTTCTCGTTTCTTTGTCTCTTTTCTTCCTTCTTTCTTGTGTCCTTGTCTCTATTTCTTCTTCCTTGTTTTTGTTTTCTTGTGTCTTTTCTTCCTTGTTTCTCGTTTCTTTGTCTCATTTCTTCCTTGTTTCTCGTTTCCTTGTCTCATTTCTTCCTTGTTTCTTTGTTTCTTTTCTTCCTTGTTTCTCGTTTCTTTGTCTCATTTCTTCCTTCTTTCTTGTTTCTTTGTCTCTTTTCTTCCTTCTTTCTTGTGTCCTTGTCTCATTTCTTCCTTCTTTCTTGTTTCTTAGTTTCTTTTCTTCCTTGTTTCTTGTTTCCTTGTCTCTTTTCTTCCTTCTTTCTCGTGTCCTTGTATCATTTCTTCCTTGTCTCTTGTTTCTTTGTCTCTTTTCTTCCTTGTTTCTTGTTTCCTTGTCTCATTTCTTCCTTGTTTCTTGTTTCCTTGTCTCCCATTTCTTTCTTTCCTTGTTTCTCGTTTCTTTGTCTCTTTTCTTCCTTCTTTCTATTGTCCTTGTCTCATTTCTTCCTTGTTTCTTGTTTCCTTGTGCCTTTTCTTCCTTGTTTCTCGTTTTTTTTTTGTCTCTTTTCTTCCTTATTTCTTGTTCCTTTGTCTGTCTTTCTGTTTGTTTGTCTGTCTGATTCTCCCCCTCCCCTACCTCTCTCTTTCTCTTCCTCTTCCCTCTCTCTCCCATTCTTTCTTCCACATCTTTCTCCTCCTCGCTATCTCCCTATTTTTCTCTCCCTCCCTCTCCCTCCCCCTCCTCCTCCTCCTCCTCCTCCTCCTCCTCTATATCTCTCTATTTATCTCCCTCTCTCTCCCATCCTCTTCCTCCCCCTCTCACTGCTTTCTCTCCCTCTCTTCCTCTCTTTCTTTCTTCATCCACCGCTTCCCTATCTCTGCCTTCCTCCTCCTCCCTATCATTCTCTATTTGTCCCTCCCTCTCCTTCTCCCCTTCTTTCCCACTCTTCTTCCTCTCTCTCTCTATCCTCTTCCTTCTCTTTATTCTCCATTTCTTTTTCTCCCCCATCTCTTTCTCTCCGCTTACCTCTTCCTTCTCTACTTATCTCCATCTCCTCTTTTTCTCTCCCTCTCTCCTTCCTCCTCCCTACCTCCTCCCTCTCTTCCTCATTCCCCCATCACCCTCCTCTCCTCTCTCCTTCCTCCTCCCTCTCTTCCTCATTCTCATTCCCCCATCCTCTCCCTCCTCTCCATCTCTCTCTTTGCACTCTCCCTCTCTCCCTTCCTCCTCCCTTTCGCTCCCTTAACCAGATTTTTTAACCCACCTTTTTCCCTCATCTCCTCTTCCTCTCCCTCTCTCTTCCTCATTCCCCCATCCTCGTCCTCTCCCTCTCCCTCTTTCTCTCCGTCCCTCCTTCCTCCTCCCTCTCTTCCTCACTCCCCCATCCTCCTCCTCTCCATCTCCTTCTTTTCTCTCCCCTCTCTCCTTCCTCCTCCCTCTCTTCCTCACTCCCCCCATCCTCATCCTCTCCATCTCCCTCTATTCTCTCCCTCTCTCCTTCCTCCTCCCTCTCTTCCTCATTCCCCCATTCTCCTCCTCTCCCTCTCTCCTTCCTCCTCCCTCTCATCCTCACTCCCCCCATCCTCATCCTCTCCATCTCCCTCTATTCTCTCCCTCTCTCCTTCCTCCTCCCTTTCGCTCCTTTTCCCTCCGCATCGATTTTGCATCTATTCTGCCTTAGATTTCCGCTATCAATTCCTTCCACATTTAATTTGCAATATTTTTTTTTTTACGATAGGCTCAGTGTAATGTAATCTTCTCCCGTCCAGAGGGCGTCAGAATTAGGCTTAACGATTCATATCTTATCTTTTTTTATCTTTCTCCCTATGTATTTGTTTTTCTTTCTTTCTTTCTTTTCTTTCTTTCACTTTCTTTATTTTTCTTTTCTTTCCTCTCATCTCTCTATCTCTATCTCTCTCTCTCTCTCTCTCTCTCTCTCTCTCTCTCTCTATCTCTCTCTCTCTCTCTCTCTCTCTCTCTCTCTGTCTCTCTCTCTCTCTCGTCTCTCTCTCTCTCTCTCTCTCTCTCTCTCTCTCTCTCTCTCTCTCTCTCTCTCTCTCTCTCTCTCTCTCTCTCTCTCTCTCTCTCTCTCTCTCTCTCTCTCTCTCTCTCTCTCTCTCTCTCTCTCTCTCTCTCTCTCTCTCTCTCTCTCTCTCTCTCTCTCTCTCTCTCTCTCTCTCTCTCTCTCTCTCTAACTCTCTCTCTCAACTCTTCTTTTTCGTATTCTTATTCTTATTCTTATTCTCACTATTTCTTTTTTCGATTTTCTTCTTTCTATTTCTGTTTTCGGTTTTTTTCTCCCATTTCTCTTCTTTCTCTTCTTTCTTTTTCGTTCTTTTTCTTCTTCCTCTTCTTTTTTATCATTTTTATAATTCGTGGTGGTTCTCTTCTATCTTTATAGTTTTGTTTCATTTCATGTTTTTTATTCATTTTTCCTTTATTTGTTCATAGTTTTTTCTATGTTTGTTATTTATTTATATTTTGGTTATAGTTGTCGAATTTGTTATCTTCGTTATCCTGTGTCTTTTCTTTACTATTTTTGTGTTTATCTAACTATACTATATTGCAGGTCCTATCATGACGTTTCTTATCTCTGTCCTTTCTCTCTCTTTCTGTTTGTCTCTGCCTGTGTCTGTCTCTCTCTCTCTCTTTCTAAATATAACACGCGCACACACACATACACACGCGCGCACACACACACACACACACACACACACACACACACACACGCACACACATATATATATATATATATATATATATATATATATATATATATATATATATATATATATATATATATATATATATATATATACAGAGACAGACACACACACAGAGAGACAGATAGACACACACACACACACACACATATATACATATACATGTACATCCCCAGTCCTCTCTCAACCCTCCCACCCACACCACCCCCCTCCCCGCTCCCCCATCTGGTCAGAACCGTGTCAAAATCCCATCCATTTTTTTAGCCAAATTCCATTCCATCAACCAAATGGGGAGGGAGGGAGAGGAAGCAGAGAGGGGGGGAGGGGGGAGGGAGGGGAGAGTGGATCATTATGCACATCGTTTCGTAATTGTTAATTAAAGGAAAAGAAAATTGGGTGATGAAATTATGGTCTGTTTAATTAATTTCCTTTATATTTGAATATAAGTAAATAGATGAATAATTACATAAATGAATATATAGATGGATAAAGAAATAGACAGATAAACAAATGTAATACGAATAAATAAAGAAATATATGTATATTTCTCTTTCTCTCTCTCTGCCTGTCTCTCTCCCTCTCCCTCTCCCTCTCCCTCTCCCTCTCCCTCTCCCTCCCTCTCCCTCCCTCTCTCTTCTTCGTCTCCTCCTCTTCCTCGCTCCGCCTCAGGAACTGAATTTCCTGATTACGTAAATTTTCTCATTCTATTTTGCGCTTGATTTGCCCCTTCCTTCCTCTCCTCCTCTCCTCTCTCCTCTTCCCTCGTTCGCAATTCCTCCCTCGCTCTCTCTCGCCCTCAACACACACCTTCTCGCAATGGCTTCTCTCTACTCGATAATCATTTCGACCTCGTCTGCTCCGCTGTCTTGTCTCTGGGTGTGGATGTGTCTTTATAATGTTTCTATATGTGTGTAGAGATATATTTACGTGTGTGTGTATGAATGCGATTGTGTGTATGTGTGTATGTGGGGAGGGGGGTTGTGTGTGTGTTTGTGTGTGTGTGGGGGAGGGTTGTGTGTGTGTGTGTCTGCGAGTCTGTGTTTATGTGTGTGTGTTTGTGGTTTGTGTGTGTGTATGTCTGCGTGTATGTGTATGTGTGTGTCCTTATGTGCATGTGTGTGTTTGCGTCGTGTGTATGTCGTGTGTTATTGTGTGTGTGTACGTGTGTGCGTGTGTGTGTGTTGTTTCAAGCGCCTATTAACTTCCTCAGCTGCTCTGCGTACATCCAAGATATAGCCATGAATAAATTTCTGTTTAAATGCGTATTTATTCTCTTTTCTTTTTCTCTTTCTCTCTCTCTCTTCTGTTTTCAACTAATCTTTATTTTCTCGATTTTTCTACATTCCTCATGTTCAGTTTTCCTACATCAATATTCTTTTAATGATATTGTTTGAAAAGGAATATACAAGATGACGTGGTTAATCAAAGTTATAAGATTTTATCACGGAAAAAAGGAAAATAAGAAAAAATTAAGATAAAATAAAGATGACTAATTTTAATGTCTTGTACGTTCTGTATTATTAGTTTTCGCTCCATGTCTTATTATTATCATTACTTTTATTATTGTTATCATCATTATCATTACATGCTTCTTCTTATCTTCTTTTTATTTTTTCTTATCTCCTTCTTATTTTTATCGTCTCCTTTTTCTTCTTCTTCTTCTTCGTCTTTCTCTTCCTCCTCCTCCTTCTCTTCTGCATCTTCTTCATCTTCTTCATCTTCTTCATCTTCTTCATCTTCTTCATCTTCTTCTTCTTCATCTTCTTCTTCTTCTCTTTCTTCCACTTCCTCCTATTCTTCCTCCTCCTCCTCCTCCTCCTCCCTCCTCCTCCCTCTTCCCTCCTCCTCCTTCTCCTCTCCCTCCTCCTTCTCCTCCCTCTTTCCCTCTTCCTCCTCTTCCCTCCTCCTCCCTTTTCCCTCCTCCATCCTCCTCCTCCCTCCTCCTCCTCCTCCCTCCTCCTCCTTCCTCCTCCTCCTCCTCCTCTCCTTTTTTCCATAGCCCAAAATTTAGCACATATCTGACTGAAAATCAAAATC
>NW_027214024.1:17500-20000 GCF_042767895.1 Penaeus vannamei | reverse complement strand
TCCTCTCCCCTCTTCTCCCCCTCCCCACTCTCCACCCTTCCTCCCCCCTCTCCTCTCTCTCCTCCCCCTCCCGCCCTTCCTCTCCCCTCTCCCCCCTCCTCTCTCCTTCTCCCCCCTCCCCCATTCTTCCACTCCCCTCTTCTCCCCCTCCCCCTCTCCACCCTTCCTCCCCCCTCTCCTCTCTCTCCTCCCCCCTCCCGCCCTTCCTCTCCCCTCTCCCCCCACTTCCTCTCTCCTTCTCCCCACCTCCTCTCTCCTTCTCCCGCCCTTCCTCTCCTCTCTCTCCCACCCTTCCTCCCCTCTCTCTCTCTCTCCCCCTCTCCTCTCTCCTCCCCCTCCCCCTCTCCACCCTTCCTCATTTCTCTCTCTCTCCCTCCTCCCCTCTCCTCTCTCTCTCCTCCCCTCCCGCCCTTCCTCTCCCCTCCTCCCTTCTCTCCCCTCTCCCCCTCCTTCCTCTCTCCTTCTCCCCCCCCTCCTCTCTCTTTCTCCCCCTCCCCATTCTTCCTCTCCCCTCTCTCCCCCTCCTCTCTCCTTCTCCCCACCCCCTCCTCTCTCTCCTTCTCACTCCCCCTCCTCTCTCCTTCTCCCCCTCTCCATCCTCTCCACCCTCTCCACCTTTCCTCCACCCTCTCCACCTTTCCTCCCCCTCCGCCCCTTCCATCCCCCTCTCCCCCCCTTTCTCCTCTCTCTCCTCCCCCTTCCCACCCTTCCTCTCCCATCTCCCCCCCTCCTCTCTCCTTCTCCCCCTTCCCCATTCTTCCTCCCCCTCTTCCTCTCTCTCCTCCCCCCTCTCCACCCTTCCTCTCCCTCTCCCCCCCCTCCTCTCTCCTTCTCCCCCCCCCGTTCCCTGATCATAACCGGCCGGAAATTGCAAGAATGCAGCGCTGACTCGACAGGCGCATTTGGGCAGCTTCTCTTCTCCTTTCCTCTTCTTCCCTTTCTCCCTCTTCTCCTTTCTCCTCCTTCTTTTCCTCTCTCCGCTTCTCCTCTCTCTCCCATGTACCCTCCTTCCCTTCGTTCTTTACGTCTGCCTCTCTGCTCCTCTTCGCCTCTTCTTTTTCATTTCACTCTCACTTCCCCTATCTCTCTTCGTCTTTTGATATTTTTTTTCTCTCTCTCTCTCGCTTTCTTCTTCTTTCTTCTCTTCTCTCTCTCTCTCTCTCTTTCTCTCTCGTTTTCTTTTTTCTTCTTCTTCTTCTTCTCTCTCTCTCTCTTTCTCTCTATCTATCTATCTATCTATCTGGCTCTCACTCTTTAAGTTCTAACT
Source organism: Penaeus vannamei (assembly GCF_042767895.1). Lineage (NCBI taxonomy): Eukaryota > Metazoa > Arthropoda > Malacostraca > Decapoda > Penaeidae > Penaeus > Penaeus vannamei. The sequence continues at coordinate 18,733 of NW_027214024.1, read as the reverse complement.
TTATTACATAATAATAACAATAATAATCAGCTGTTGTATCGTCTGTATCAAAACGTCCTGAGAAGTCCCACGTTTGTCAATTTGATGCTTTGAAATCATTTTTAATATCCATACCACATAATAGATTCCAACAATCTATTTCAATTCTATATCTAAAGAAATAGAGAATGTACGCAGCACGCAAGCTACATAACTCCTCATAAATGGTTTTATGCATTTGACCTTTTCTTTGCAAAAAAAAAATGTGTACTTACGAGAAACCTTGTCAGTTTTTGAAGAAAAAAAAATTGCTGTCTTATGCAATACTTGTGTATTGATTGACTGACTGCTCCTGCAACAGATGTTAGGTGACGAAGTTGAATCATATACTAATTGATAGAGAAATGAAGTGTCTCGGAGGAATATTAGGTCAAATGAAGATCTAAGTCGCTGTCAAATGTAGTTCTTTAGTTCTTTGAATTGAGATGATGCTCTCAGTCACGAACCAACGTAATTCTTTGAAGACTGATGTTACGAGGTCAATGTACAAGAGGCCGAGAGAAGGATTGTGTATCAGTCTTCAAGAGGAACTGCGCTGTGTTATAGAATGTGTCGAGATAGCAGGTGCTCCGAAGATATTCTTCTCGTTACTAATTAGATTCTATTCTTTTCTAATGCGATTTTTATTAATTAGCTTGTCAGTCATTCTTAGTATCAGTATCATTCGTAGTCTCCGTATTAGCGTTAGTATTAGCATTAACATTAGCATCAATGTCAGTATACCAACATTAGTATTGATATTAGTATTAATATTAGCAATACTATTTGCATTGAAATTAGTAGTAGTAGCAATATTATTAGTATTGATATCAATATTATCATGAGCATTAGTATTAACCTTGGTATTAGTATCAAATATTACCTTTAGTATTAGCATTAGTATCAATCATCATCATCATCATTATCAGCTGATATGGATCTAGCAGCTGATGCATATCTCTCCTAAATAATCTTGCCTCAATAAATTTAGCAATCAGACAGATCCTCGACCATTATTTCAATACTATCAATCTAATGGCTAAAGATAAGAAGGGTATTTGATTGTGCTGTTATCAAAGGCATATTAGTTTTGTATCGATATCACTCATATAGGTTTTATATCATGATTGAGGGTCGTTATCTCTGAAATGGATAATGTTCTCGTTTTGATATGATATTTATCGAATCAAGAGTAAAAACTCATTGCTTATTACG
>NW_027214024.1:10000-12500 GCF_042767895.1 Penaeus vannamei | reverse complement strand
CCCCTCCTCCTACACCCCCAGTCCCCACTCCCCCTCCTCCTCGTCCTCCTCCTCCACCCCCTCTTCCCCACTCCCCTCCCCTTCCTCCTCCACCCCAATTTCCCACTCTCCCTCCCCTTTCATCCCCCATTCCCCACTCCCCCTCCTCCTCCACCCCATTCCCCACTCCCCCTCCTCCTCCACTCCCCATTACACACTCCCCATTACACACTCCCCATTACACACCCCATTACACACTCCCCATTCACCACTCCCCTCCTCCTTCAGTCCCCATTCCTCATTCCCCTCCTCCTCCACCCCCCATTCCCCACTCCCCCTCCCCCCCTCCACCCCCATTCCCCACTCCCCCTCCTTTTACACCCCCATTCCCCACTCCCCTCCTCCTCCACCCCCAATTCCCCACTCCCTCCTCCTCCACCCACAATTCCCCTCTCCCCTCCTCCTCCCCCTCCCCCTCCCCCACCCCCCCCCCTCCACCCCCACCGCCCCCACCCCCACTAAACCCCCGTCAAACGCCCCGCAAGGATTAAGCAAAATGGAGGCCCTGAAATATTCAACGTCCTCCCGAGATCCGCTTAACAAAAGGCATCCGAACCCATAAACAGCCGCTGGAACGCCCGAGGAAAGGGATCCGAACGCGCTGGACACTTATGACCACGGAGCTTATACTCGCGCAGGGAAATTAGCTGTATCTGTCTCTGTCTCTCTCTCTCTCTCTCTCTTTCTCTCGGTCTCTCGGTCTGTCTCTGTCTCTCTGTCTATCTTTCTCTCGGTCTCTCAGTCTGTCTCTGTCTCTGTCTCTGTCTCTCTCTGTCTCTGTCTCTTTCTCTCTCTCTCTCTCTCTCTCTCTCTCTCTCTCTCTCTCTCTCTCTCTCTCTCTCTCTCTCTCTCTCTCTCCTGAAGCCTCTATGAATAAGGCTTCCGGCCCTGAAGCCTCTGGAAAGAGGGCTTTCTGGTCTCTGAAGCCTCTAAAAGGAGATGTTCCGATCCTGAAGCCTCTCAAAAAAGGGCTTCCGTTTCATGAGGCCTTCCTGTGATCCGACTCTGGCTAATAACACGAATAAAGGGTTATTATCTGCCTATGTGCGTTCACTTTATTTTAGGGAGAGAGCTGGTAATGGGAGAAGGGGGGGTGGGAGGTGGAGGGTCGTGGGTGGGGGGAGGTGGTGGGTCGTGGGTGGGGGAGGAGAAAGGGAGAGGGTGGTGGGGAGGGGAGTGGTGGTAAGGAAGGAGTAGAGGTAGGGGGAGAGGAAAGAGGGAGTAGGGAGGATGATAAGATGGGTGGAGGAGGATGGGAAGAGCAAGAAGAGAAAGTGGAAAGAGGAAGAGAGAGAGAGAGAGAGAGAGAGGGAAGGGACAGTCAAGTTGGGAAGGGTGAATGGAGAGGGAGAAACGAGGGAAGAGAGGGGGAGGGAAAGTGAAGTAGGGAGAGGGTGGAAAAAAGGTAATTGGGAGAAGGTATGACAAGATAAAAAATAGGAAGATGAGAGAGAGAGGGAGGAGAGGAGACGAAAGACGAGAGAGAGAGAGAGAGCGAGAGAGCGAGCGAGAGAGAGAGAGAGAGAGAGAGAGAGAGAGAGAGAGAGAGAGAGAGAGAGAGAGAGAGAGAGAGAGAGAGAGAGAGAGAGAGGGGAAAAAGAAGAGGAGAAAAAATGAAGAAGGAAAACCCAGAGAAGAAAAAGAAAAAAATGAGGCAGGAATTAAGACGGGATCAAAAGACAGAAAGAGGTAAGAAAAACGAGGAAAATAAATAAAAAAAATACAGAAACAAGAAGATAAAAGGAAGAAACGAGGGAGGGAAGGTAATGAGAAGGAAAAGAGGAAATGAGAAAGACAGAAAGAGGAGGATTCATATTCCTTAAGCGGTGGCATCTTAGTACACCTCCTTAAGGAATATGAGGCTGGTGTTGAGGAGGAAGAACAGCGGTAGAGACAGAGGCAGGAAAATGAGGAGTAAGTGGGAGTAAGTGGGAGAGAGAGAAAGAAAGAATGAGAGAGAAATGTAGGAAAGATGGTGTAAGTGAGAGAGAGATAGAGGCAGGGAAATGAGGGGGTAAGTGGGAGAGAGAGAAAGAAAGAATGAGAGAGAAATGTAGGAAAAATGGTGTAAGTGAGAGAGAGACAGAGGCAGGGAAATGAGGAGTAAGTGGGAGAGAGAAAGAAAGAATGAGAGAGAAATGTAGGAAAGATGGTGTAAGTGAGAGAGAGACAGAGGCAGGGAAATGAGGAGTAAGTGGGAGTAATGGGAGGGGAGAGAAAGAAAGAATGAGAGAGAAATGTAGGAAAGATGGTGTAAGTGAGAGAGAGACAGAGGCAGGGAAATGAGGAGTAAGTGGGAGAGAGCGAAAGAAAGAATGAGAGAGAAATGTAGGAAAGATGGTGTAAGTGAGAGAGAGACAGAGGCAGGGGAAAAGAGGAGTAAGTGGGAGTAAGTGGGGAGAGAGAAAGAAAGAATGAGAGAGAAATGTAGGAAAGATGGTGTAAGTGAGAGAGAGACAGA
>NW_027214024.1:2500-5000 GCF_042767895.1 Penaeus vannamei | reverse complement strand
TCCCCCTCCTCCTTCCTCCTCCATCTCCCTCCTCCCTTTTTTTCTTCTCGGAATTCTCCCACTCACCCCCACCCACCCCCAACCCACCCTCCAAAAAAAATGCAAGTCTTTAAAGGAGACAGTATACAGTATAAAGTGGTAAAATGGCCCTTATGTCTCCATAACTTTTCATGAATGCACACCTGCTGGCAACGACTTAGAACTGCGGTGAGCGAGTGGACACTTCATCTTGGGATTACGACTTCTTACCATCTTTATTCTCGTTTCCTTTTTGGACTTTTCTTCATTTCTGGGGTTTTCTCTTTCTCGCTGTGGCTGTCTGTCTGTCTTCCGGGCTCTCTGTCTGTCTGTGTCTCGGTTCCTTGATCTCTGTCTCTCGGTTTCTTTGTCTGTCTGTCTGTCTTTGTCTGTGTGTCTCTGGGTCTCTTCTTCTCTCTCTCTCTTTCTCTCTCTTCTTTCTCTCTCTCTCTCTCTCTCTTTCTTCTCTCTCTCTCTCTCTCCTCTTCTCTCTCCCTCTCTCTTTCTCTCTCTCTCTCTTTCTCTCTCTCTCTCTCTCTTCATCTCTCTCTCTTCCTCTTCTTCTTTATTCTGTCATTCCTTCCCTTTATTCCTCTCCATCTTATTCTTCTTCACTCTCTCCATCTTCCTCCTCCTCCCCTTCGCTGTCTCCATTACAACTAACCCCTTTTCTTCTGCTTCTTCTCCTTCTCCTCTTCCTCTTTTATTCAATTTCGAGCAGCAAAAGAAAAGAAAAAGAAAAAAATATTTTGTTAACAAGTTCAAAAGAAAGAAAAGAAAAAGGAAAAAAGAAAAAAAAACAGCTCTCGGTTTGAAAAAATAGAGTCTGGGGTTGAAATATTTTGTTAACAAGTTCAAAGGAAAAAGAAAAAGAAAGAAAAAAAACTTGATTTGAAAAAAATTAAGTCTGGGGTTGAAATATTTTGTTAACACGTTCAAAAGAAAAGAAAAAAAATACTAACTCTTAGGTTGAAAAAAATAAATACTGCCGTTGAAACATTTTGTTAACACATTCAAAAAGAAAAGAAAAAAAATTACTCTGGGTTTGAAAAAATAGAGTCTGGGGTTGAAATATTTTGTTGACAAAAAAAAAGAAAAGAAAAAGAAAACACATTCAAAAAAAAAGAAAAAAAAACTCGGTTTGAAAAAATAGAATCTGGTGTTGAAATATTTTGTTAACACATTCAAAAAAAAGAAAAAAAAGAAAAGAAAAAAAATATTCTAGGTTTGAAAAAATAAATATTGTCGTTAAAAGATTTTGTTAACACATTCAAAAGAAAAAACATGAAAAAAAGAAGTCTGGGGTTGAAATATTTTGTTAACACTTTCAAAAAGAAAAGAAAAAAATACTCTGGGTTTGAAAAAATCTGGTGTTGAAACATTTTGTTAACACATTCAAAAAAAAGGAAAAAATATTCTCGGTTTGAAAAAACAAATATTGTCGTTAAAAGATTTTGTTAACACATTCAAAAGAAAAAACATGAAAAAAAGAAAAAAAAAATACTCTGGGTTTGAAAAAAATAGAGTCTGGGGCTGAAACATTTTGTTAACAAAATAAAAAAAAAGAAAAAAACAACTCTGGGTTTGAAAAATTCTGTTGTTGAAACATTTTGTTAACACATTCAAAAGAAGAAGGAAAAAGAAAAAAAAATACTCTGGGTTTGAAAAAATAGTCTGGGGTTGAAATATTTTGTTAACAAAATAAGAAAAATAAAAAAAAATAAAAAAAACTCTCGGTTTGAAAAAATAGAGTCTGGGGTTGAAATATTTTGTTAACACATTCTAAAGAAAAAAAAAGAAAAAAGAATACTCTCGGGGTTGAAATATTTTGTTAACAAAAAAAAATAAAAAAAAAACACATTAAAAAAAAAAGAAAAAAAGAGTCTGGGGTTGAAATATTTTGTTAACAAAATAAAAAAAAGAAAAAGAAAACATATTCAAAAAAAAGAAAAAAAAACTCTCGGTTTGAAACAATAGAGTCTGGGGTTGAAATATTTTGTTAACGCGTTCAAAGCCGAGCGCCGTTCATCAAGACATATAGAGAAATATTGCCCTCGCGTCTGCCAGCGAATAACAGTCGCCTCGAATTTATATTTTGTATCATTTCCTAGTTTATTTTTGTCTTTTTTCTAGTCTATTTTTGTGTTTGTTTTTTCTAGTTTATTTTTGTGTTTGTTTTCTAATTTATTTTTGTCTTTTTTCTAGTTTACTTTTGTCTTTTTTTCTAGCTTATTTTTGTTTGTTTTTCCTAGTATATTTTTGTCTTTTTCTAGGTTATTTTTGTCTTTTTTCTAGTTTATTTTTGTCTTTTTCTAGGTTATTTTTGTCTTTTTTCTAGTCTATTTTTGTTTTTGTTTTTTTGTTTATTTTTGTTTTTGTTTTCTAGTTTATTTTTGTGCTTTTTCTAGTTTATTTTTGTCTTTTTTCTAGCTTATTTTTGTTTGTTTTTCCTAGTATATTTTTGTGTTTGTTTTCTAATTGT
>NW_027214023.1:37500-45000 GCF_042767895.1 Penaeus vannamei | reverse complement strand
TGTGTGTCTCTCTCCTTATCTCTCTCTGAATATATATATATATATATATATATATATATATATATATATATATATATATATATATATGTATTTTCTCTCTCTATCTCTCTTCCTATTTCTTTTTCCCTTTTAGTAACCTTCGCCATATGTATATATATATATATATATATATATATATATATATATATATATATATATATATATATATATATATATATATATATATATATATATATATATATATATATATATATATATATATATATATATATATATATATGTATATGTATATAAGCATATATATGTGTATATATAAACATATATATATATATATATATATATATATATATATATATATATATATATATATATATATATATATATATATATATATATACATACGTGTATATATAAACATGGTTTCGCCATGGTTGCTGCTGCCTTTGTGAAGGAATCTCTCCTATTCTCCTTCTTCCTCTTCTATCACATTAACACGAAAACAAAAAGATGTTGAAGGGGATTGAAGCCTCAACACAACGCAACTTCTTCGCAATCATCTCCGAGTCTGTTTTTTTTTTTGTGTGATTCTTTTTCTTTCGTTTATTCTTTTTCTCTCTCTCTTCTTTGTGTTTGTTTGGGAGGGGGGGAGGGGTAGAGGAGAGGCAGGGGTTGAGGAGAGATAGGGGAAGGTCGAGGTGTTGATTGGGGAGGGGGGAGGGTGAGGGGGAGAAGAGGGGGTACTTGAAGAGATTAGGGCAGAGGAGGGGTCAAGGGGATAGGGTGGGGAGGTGGAGGGGTTTGAAGGAGGAAGGGAGAGAGGGGGAGGGGGAGGGGTTTGAGGAGAGAGAGAGAAGGGAGGAGGAGGGTTTGAGGGAGAGAGGAGAGGGGGGGAATCGAAGGTAAAGGGAAGAAGGTGAGGAGACAGCAGAGAAGTATGAGGAAAGAGTGGAAGGTCGAGGAGTTATGACCAAGAACGAGTTTTTTGAATTTGTTAGGGCCAGGGAGAGAGAGAGAGGGGGGGGGGGTGGTTGGGCCAGAGAGAGAGAGAGGGAGAGGGGAGGGGGGGCAGGAGAAGTCTAGAAGTTAAGTGGCATAAGAGTTGAAGTTAAGGAATTTAGACCGAAAGATGTTAGATCAGGAATGTCGAAGGGAGAAGTGAGTCAAGGAGTAAAGATCGAGAGGGAGAAGGTCGAGGATGAGAGGCGGAGGAAGAAGGAGAGGTCGAGAGATTACGAACGAGTGGGCAAGGTCGAAAAGTTTCGATGAGAGAGCGAGTGTGAGAGTATGGACTATTTATTTTAGAGAGAGAGAAAAAAAAGAGAGAGAGAGAAAGAGAGAGAGAGAGAAACGAGGGAGCGAAGAGAAAGAGAGAGAGAGAGAAACGAGGGAGCGAAGAGAAAGAGAGAGAAAGAGAGAGAGAGAGAAACGAGGGAGCGAAGAGAAAGAGAGAGAAAGAGAGAGAGAGAGAAACGAGGGAGCGAAGAGAAAGAGAGAGAAAGAGAGAGAGAGAGAGAGAGAGAGAGAGAAGGAGATAAACAGAGAGAAAGAGGGAGAGAGGGAGAGAAAGGTGAGGTCGATAAACTAGGGATGAGAGGGCAAGCTCAAATTGCTAGGACCGAGAGGGGAGAGAGGAGAGGGAAGAGGGACACCGACATCTCAGGGGTAGGGAGAGGGAGAGAAGGGAGAGGAGAGATTGGTCTTGGGGTGAGGGGCGAAGAGAGGGGACGAGAGAGGGAAGAAATAAAAGTAGGGACGACAAGTTATCGGTGAGAATACATGAAGAGGGGAAGTGAGGAGAGGAAGAAAGGTATGCCGAGGATTTGGGTAGGGGAAGAGGAAGAGAGGGAGACAAAGAGAGAGAGAGGGAGAGAGAGAGAGAGGGAGAGAGAGAGAGAGAGAGAGAGAGAGAGGGAGAGAGAGAGAGAGAGAGAGAGAGAGAGAGAGAGAGAGAGAGAGAGAGAGAGAGAGAGAGAGAGAGAGAGAGAGAGAGAGAGAGAGAGGGAGAGAGAGAGAGAGAGAGCAGAAGATAAAGAAGAGAGAGAAAAAATTCTTAGCTGAACCACATAGAAAAAACAAGTCGAAAAAGTAGTAGTGATAGAGAGAGAGAGAGAGAGAGAGAGAGAGAGAGAGAGAGAGAGAGAGAGAGAGAGAGAAAGAGAGAGAGAGAGAGAGAAGAAAGAGAGAGAGAGAGAGAGAGAGAGAGACAGACAGAGAGAGACATGCAAAGAGAGAAAGAGAGAGAGAGACATCCAGAGAGACACATGCAAAGCGAGAAAGACAGACAGACATCCAGACACACAGACAGACAGACAGACAGACAGAGAAGACACCCGTCCAATTGTGAGGCGTCATCTCCCTACCCCACCTTCTTGGTATGCAAATGAGTTATCAAGAAAGATTCCCATAGGGTGTAATTTGCTGACAATGAGGAGGAGGAGGAGGAGCAGCGAAGGGGGAGCGGCAGGGAGACTCACGTCCACCGGAGACTTGTTAAGAAGCTTGATATTTCTAGATTGCTGAGGGAGAAGGGGCGAGGAGGAAGGAGCAAGGATGGGAGAGAGGAAGAGGGAGAGAGAGAGAGTGGGGGGAAGGAGAGAAGGAGAGGAGGTAGAGGGGGAGGGAGGGAGGGAGGGAGGAGGAGAGAGAGAGAGAGAGAGAGAGAGGAGAGAGAGAGAGAGAGAGAGAGAGAGAGAGAGAAAGAGAGAGAGAAAGAGAGAGAGAGAGAGAGAGAGAGAAAGGATACTGAGAGAAAGGGAGAGAAGGAGATAAACAGAGAGAAAGAAAGAGAGAGAGAGAGAGAGAGAAGAAACTGAGAGAAAGGGAAAGAAGGAGATAAACAGAGAGCGAGAGAGAGAGAGAGGGGAAATTGAGAGAAAGGGAAAGGAGATAAACAGAGAAAGAGAGAAAGGGGGGAGGGGGCTGAGAGAAGGAGAGAACAGAGAAAGAATGAGAGAGAAGAGGAAATTTATATTCCTTACAGAAGTCGATTTTCGAGTTCATTATGGGAAAACTCCATTATTTGCATGTGCATATCTTAGATATTCTAAAAATCTTTCTTTCCTTCCTTCCTTATTACTCTCTTTCCTTCTTCCTTCCTTCCTTCTTCTTTTCTCTCTTTCCTTCCTCTCTTCCTTCTTTTTTTCTCTCTTTCTTTCCTTACATCCTTTCACTCTTTCATTCCTTCCTTCCTTCTTCTTTTCTCTCTTTCCTTACTCTCTTCCTTCTTTCTTTCTCTCATTCTTTCCTTCCTTCCTTCCTAGTAACTCTCTTTCCCTCCTTTAACTCTTTCCTTCCTTCCTTCTTCTTTTCTCTCTTTCCTTAATTTCTTCCTTCTTTCTTTCCTTTCTTCCTTTCACTCCTCCCTTCCTTCCTTCCTTCCTTCTTATTTTCTCTCTTTCCTTCCTTTCTTCCTTCTTTCTTTCTCTTTTTCCTTCCTTTCTTCCTTCTTTCTTTCCCTCTTTCTTTCCTTCCTTCCTTTCTTCCTTCTTTCTTTCTCTCTTTCTTCCCTTCCTTCTTTCTTCCTTACTCTCTTCTTTCTTTCTCTATTTCCCTTTTTTCTTTCTTTCTTGAAATATCCTCGGTTAAAAGCGAATATCCTTGGGATTGTCTGCATGTATGTAGTCATGCTTTTATGTTTTTTTTTTTGCTTGTTGTTTGTTTACTTCTTTATTGTGTTTGTTTATTTGGTTTGTTGTTTGTTTATTGCGTTTGTTTGTTGTGCTTGTTTTTGTGTTTGTTGTTTGTTTACTTGTTTAATGTGTTTCTTTATTTGGCTTGTTGTTTGTTTTATTTGTTTGTTTACTTGTTTATTGTGTTTGTTTATTTGGTTTGTTGTTTGTTTTATTTGTTTGTTTATTTGTTTATTGTGATTGTTTATTTGGTATGTTGTTTGTTTTCTTTGTTTGTTTACTGCTTTTATTGTATTTGTTTATTTGATTTGCTGTTTGTTTATTTGGTTTGTTGTTTGTTTTCTTTGTTTGTGTATTGTGTTTGTTTATTGTCCTTGTTTATTGTGCTTATTTGTTTGCTTGTTTGCTAGTGAGAATTCCCTTGGCTCCATATGAGGGAGGGAAGGGAAGTATATTGGCAGCAGAGGTAGATATTGTGGAGAAGAGGGAGGAGAGAAAGAGAGACAGGGAGAGAGAATGAGAAAGGGAGAGAGAATGAGAAAGGGAGAGAGAAAATGAAAGATAGAGAGAGAGAGAATGAGAAAGGGAGAGAGAGAGGGGGAGAGGGAAGGAGAGAGCAGGGTAGGAGAGAGAGAGAGAGAGAGAGAGAGAGAGAGAGAGAGAGAGAGAGAGAGAGAGAGAGAGAGAGAGGAAGAGAGAGAGAGAGAGAGAGAGAGAGAGAGAGAGAGAGGAAGAGAGAGAGAGAGAGAGAGAGAGAGAGAGACAGAGAGAGAGAGAGAGAGAGAGAGAGAGAGAGAGAGAAAGAAAGAGATAGAGAGAAGAAAAGCAGGAGAGGTAAAAAAAAAGTCCAATAGACACAGAGGCAGACGAACTGACAGACAGACATATACGACACATAACGGCGTAGACAAACAAACAGACACATATCCAAAAACAGCTGCCAAAATTCACACACACGAATACGCACAAAAAAAATATTCCCATACCTGCACAAGCTACCATCAGAATAGAAACAAAGTAAAAACAAAAACAAAGAGAGAAATGACGCAGAAAGGGAGAGGCGAATGGAAAGGAAAACACACAACGGAGACGTAGGCACAAAAGTGGATAAAGAAAGGAGAAGACAAGTGGGTAAAATAATAGAAAAAGCGACAGAGAGAAATAGCCAACTGCAGATGTAAGACTGAAAATCTGACAACAGAAAAGGGGTTTGGATGAAAATATTGCACTAAACTTGAGATTACTTGAAGAAAAGAAGGTGGATTTATAGGCTTGTTCAATGAATGGGAAATACCCCTCCATTCCCCTCCCCCTCCTTCCCCCCTTCCCTCCTTCTCTCTCCTCTTTATCTTATCGTATTATTTTCTTTTATTTTATTTGATGAAAATTGAGCTATCTAAAAAAAAAAAAAAAAGTAGGTAGTACAGGAATTATGTTAATGACGTTGATAATAAAGATAAGATAGATAGTGATGATCGTGTTTCCGTTAACGAAGCACATAGACGTAGATTGATTATATGACTCTTAGGTTTAAACAATGAAGATATAATAACAACGATAGAGAGAGAGAGAGAGAGAGAGAGAGAGAGAGAGAGAGAGAGAGAGAGAGAGAGAGAGAGAGAGAGAGAGAGAGAGAGAGAGAGAGAGAGAGAGAGAGAGAAGGAGAAAGCAGGAGAGAGAAAGCGAGAGAGAGAAAGCGAGAGAGAGAGAGAGCGAGAGAGAGAGAGAGAGAGAGAGAGAGAGAGAGAGAGAGAGAGAGAGAGAGAGAGAGAGAGAGAGAGAGAGAGGGAGAGAGAGAGAGAGAGAAGAGAAAGAGATCGAGAGCGAGAGAGCGAGAGAGAGAGAGAGAGAGAGAGAGAGAGAGAGAGAGAGAGAGAGAGAGAGAGAGAGAGAGAGAGAGAGAGAGAGAGAGAGAGAGAGAGAGAGAGAGAGAGAGAGAGAGAGAGAGAGAGAGAAGTAGAAAGAGATCGAGAGCGAGAGAGCGAGAGAGAGAGAGAGAGAGAGAGAGAGAGAGAGAGAGAGAGAGAGAGAGAGAGAGAGAGAGAGAGAGAGAGAGAGAGAGAGAGAGAGAGAGAGAGAGAGAGAGAAGTAGAAAGAGACTGAGAGCGAGAGAGTCGAGAGAGAGAGAGAGAGAGAGAGAGAGAGAGAGAGAGAGAGAGAGAGAGAGAGAGAGAGAGAGAGAGAGAGAGAGAGAGAGAGAGAGAGAGAGAGAGAGAGAGAGAGAGACCGAGGGAGAGCGAAAGAGACCGAGAGCGAGAGAGCGAGAGAGCGAGAGAGAGAGATGAGAGAGAGAGAGAGAGAGAGAGAGAGAGAGAGAGAGAGAGAGAGAGAGAGAGAGAGAGAGAGAGAGAGAGAGAGAGAGAGAGAGAGAGAGAGAGAGAGAGAGAGAGAGAGAGAGAGAGAGAGAGAGCGAGAGAAAGAAGAGAGAGAGAGAGAGAGAGAGAGAGAGAGAGAGAGAGAGAGAGAGAGAGAGAGAGAGAGAGAGAGAGAGAGAGAGAGAGAGAGAGAGAGAGAGAGAGAGAGAGAGAGCGGGAGAGAGAGAGAGAGAGCAGAGAGAGAGAGACGAGAGAGAGAGGACGAGAGAGAGAGAGAGAGAAAGAGAGGGAGCGAGAGAGAGAGAGAGAGAAAGAAAGAGAGAGAGAGTGAAAGAGAGAGCGAGAGAGATAGAGAGAGCGAGAGAGAGAGAGAGCGAGAGAGAGAGAGAGAGAGCAGAGCGAGAGCGAGAGCGAAGAGCGAGAGCGAGAGAACGAGCAGAGCGAGAGAGAGAGAGAGAGAGAGAGAGAGAGAGAGAGAGAGAGAGAGAGAGAGAGAGAGAGAGAGAGAGAGAGAGAGAGAGAGGAGAAGCAAGCATGAGAAACACTGACTAATCTCGAGGGAAAACTCCATGATGGAGAGACATTTGCTAAAATAAGCGACCCCTTCCAAGCCTTCTCTCCCTCCTCCTCCTCCTCTCTTCGTTCCTTTTTCCTTTCTCTTTCTTCTCTTCTCCCTCTTCCCCTTCCATTCACCCCCTTCTTCGCCCCCCCCTTCTTGTCCCCTCCTCCTCTTCTCTTTCTTATCTCTTCCCCCTCCTCTCTTCCCTATCCTGTCATTTCCCTTTTCCCTTCCTCTCTGCTCTGTCTTTCTCTCCTTCCTTCTCCTTCTCTTCCCCACATCTTCCCTCCTCCCTCCTTCTTTATTTCTTCCCCATCTCCCTTCCCCTTTCCCCTGCTCCCCTCATCTCTATATTTCCCATTCTCTTCCACGTCTTTTCCCCTCTCCTCTTCTCTCCCCACTTATTACCATCCTCCTCTTCTCTCATCTCTCTTTCTTTCCCCCGTTTCTTCCCCCTCCCTTTCCTTTCTGTCCTCCTCTCCCCTCCTTTTCCTCTCTCCGTCCCATCTCCCCCTCTTTCTTCCCCACTTTCCCTTCTTCCCATTCTCCTCCTCCACACCCTTCTCTCTCCCCATCCTTCCCTTCATCTCTCCCTCTTCTCTTCCCTACTCTCTTATTCCCATCCTCCTCCCCTTACCTCCCCACCTCCTCCCTCACCCACATACATACCCTTCAAAACCCCTGGCTGCTTCCCGTCCTTCTCCCCTCCCCCATCTCCACCTCCCCACCTTCCCTATACCTTTCACACCCATCTCCAACCCCCTCCCTACCTCCCCCCACCTCTCCCTCCCTCCTACTCTCTATATTCCTTCCAGGCCAAACCCGCTTTCCGAGGTCCTTCTCCCCCTTCCCCCCTTCCCCCACCCACCTCCCACCTCCCCACCTTTCCTATACCTTTCAAACCCATCTCCCCCTCCCTCTCTAACCCCCTCCCCCTCCCTCCCACCCTTATACCTTTCAAAAACCCACTTCTTCTAGTCCTTCTACCCCCCCCACT
>NW_027214023.1:30000-32500 GCF_042767895.1 Penaeus vannamei | reverse complement strand
GGACGGGAGGTCGCCCAAGCAACTAAGAAAAATACTGGACTAGCAGTTAATACGAACATGTTCCGAACATGCTGCTTCCTCTTTTATTTCTACGAGTATGTTGGGGAGGATTTTTGTTGTATCGTTATCATTAGTAGTAACAGCAGAAGTATTAGTATTGATATGATATTATTGTTATTGATATTATTATTATTGTTTTTATCATTATCATCATGATTATTGTTGTTGTTATTATTATCATTATTGCTATTATTATTATTATTATTATTATTATTATTATTATCAATATTATCATTATTGCTATCAGTATTAATTTCATCATTATTATCATAAGTAGTAGTAGTATATCATATTATCATTTCTGATATTATCTTTATCAACATCATCACTGATATTGTTATTATTATCATTATTACTATTATTGCTGCTGTTGTCATTATCATTATTATTGTTATTATCATCATTATCATAGCTGTTGTTATTGTTGTTATTATTATCAAAATTGATATTACTTTTGTCATATCTGCCTTAGCGTTAGCGTTACTATTATCATGTCATCAAAATTATCATCACTTTCGTTAAAATAATTTTCTGAATAATTACCATCATTATCATATTTTATACCCTTGCAATTATCACTTTTCATAATTATTCTTATCTTAATAAAACATCTTTATAAAATGAAATTAGTAAGAGACTCAAAAACACGCTCAAAATGACCATTATCATCTCTCAATATCAATATCAGCTTCCTAATTGCTCTCACTGATTAGTCTCAGATAATAATTAGGCTGTGCTTACTCATCCAGAAATTGTTTGTTGTTTACCGATATCCACATCATTAGACGCGGATTTATGAGGGAAACATTTTTCGGTGTTGCGACTTATTGTACCCGCTCGTGTGTACCTCATTAAGTGGGGCTTTTGGCGAAAATGAAAGTTTTGTGATTAATGATGTTTTTGAACAAACAGTATCATAGTTTTTCCTCTTATTTTCAGGCTAGAAAATGGCGACGGACGATGATAAAAAGGACGAATATCTGAAGAACAGGGTGGTGTGCGAATAAGAGAGAAAGAACTGAAACGTTGGGGTTCGGAAAATGAGTCGATGAAGCTTCGAATCCTAAAACGAAGCAATATTCGATATAATGAATTAGTGAAGCGGTGATCGAATGCAGTGTCACTAGCGCAGTGAAAAAGAGAAGTTTGGATAGAAATTGCAGTGCTTTCTTCCTCTGTTTATGTTATTTATGTTTGTTGACCTGTGGAATACCCTGTAACCATGGAGATTATAAAATAAAATACAGAAACGAACTGTGTTATTTTTCTGTTTGAGTTTAGTTTACTTTTGTGTGGAAAAAATACTGCGTTTTGACATTCAACTTATTAAGTAATTCAAACCGAGTTAATAAAAAAGAGAAAGACCAGAATATAAAAGAAAAAAAGTATATCAGGAAAAAAAATAATTTGAAAAGAAAAATAGTGAATGAAAGAAATAGTAAAAAACAAATGAATAGATCACAGGAAATTGTTATTTGAAACTTATGAGCACTTCAGGCTCAGAGAGAGAAGGTATAACTTAAATATTTCCAACTCCCAACCGACAAGAAAAAAGAGAAGAGAGAGAGAGAAAAAAAAAACACGGATTAGAAATACAAGTGAGACACGTGTCAAAAAGGTCACTAGGCACGTTTCCCTTTCAGTCCCCGTTATTCGCACAACAAACCGAACTCTCTAGAACTCCTATGTCCCCGTTATTCGCACAACAAACTGAACTCTCTAGAACTCCTATATCCTTTATCTTTATTTATTTATCTATTCTCGATCGCCTCTGTCATGAGGATTGAGCAAGAAAGGAAGGACAAGAGAGCAGGAATTCCGAAAAGATTCCTTAGAGTTCGCGGCGTCTTGGGAGAGGCGGAGACGGAGACGTGAAGAGAGGAAGAAGAGAGTTCGGAGGATAATTCTTTTCCTCTTTTCCTCTTCCCTTTTTTTTTCTTCTTCTTCTTCTCTTTGGTTCTGCGTGAAGACTGTTGATTTCTTTTTCTCTCTTAATTTCCTTTTATTTTATCGCTTTCTTTTCTGTTTTATGTTTTTGAAGAGTGTGATTATGATGGAAAAAATATCAGTGACGTCATTAGATAAGATTCCTTCCCTCGAGGGGTTGTAGAAGGAGAGGAAATAAAAGAGAAGGGAGAAATCAAGACACGAAGGAGAGGGAAAAAATAAAATATAAGAGAAAGGAAGGGAAAGAGAGAGAGGAAAAAAATAAAACCTCCAAAGGACAAGACACAGCACCGAAGAAACAAAGTAAGAGAAAGAAAAAAATAAGAAAATACCAGACACAACGAAGAAGAAAATAGGAATAGAAGAAGAAGAAAGAGAACAAAAACAACAACAAAAAAAGAAAGACACCCAACCCACACACCACCCGAGAATGACCCTCTGAGAACCGCGACTTCCTCCCGCTATGACCCGAGATGACCCCGTGACGATGACC
>NW_027214023.1:15000-20000 GCF_042767895.1 Penaeus vannamei | reverse complement strand
GAGAGAGAGAGAGAGAGAGAGAGAGAGAAAGAGAGAGAGAGAGAGAGAGAGAGACGGAGCCAGAGAGAGAGAGAGGGAGGGAGAGAGAAAAAGAGAGAGAGAGAGAAAGGTCATGTCAACGTTACGCCATATTTCAGAATTTTTGTTCATTGAGGACAGATTTTTTCATGTTTGTCCGTTTTTCCATTCATAATAAAAAAGGCCAGAAAAAGTTATAATCCACACATGTTTGATTAATGGACAAAAGACTATCTTTAAAAAATTAAAACATACCAACAGGTACAACAACAGCAATAAAAGAAAAAGAAAAAGAAGAAGAAAAAAAAAAAAAAATAATAATAAAATCGGAGCATTCAAAGCTCGGTCTGACAAGGATTATTATTAACTTGTTTTTTTTCTTTTTAATCTACATAACGGTTCTGGTGATGATAATGATAATAAAAAAATGATAATAGAAATAATAATAAGAGCCAAAACGATGATTATCCTATCGATGAATATATTATCAATAAATAACGATAAATAACAATACCTAAATAACAAAATAAGCGAAAATAAATAACCTTTTGTAATGGAAAGTTGATGCCATGATAATGATACAGACACAGACGATACGATAAATGGAACCGGAAGTAGGTTTTTTATGTGAATCTCGTAAGAAGAAAAGGAGTTAATTGGAATATTAAAAAATATATATTATTATTATTATTATTATCATTATTATTATTATCATTATTATTATTATTACTGTTATTATTATCATTATTATTATTATTACTGTTATTATTATCATTATAATAATAATAATAATAATTATAAATATTATTATTATTATTATCACCATCATCGTCATGATCGTGATTATTGTTTTTATTTTTATTATTATTATTGTTAAGCTTACTGAACTCTCATTGGCAATGTTCTTATCTACGTAGAAGAATAAGATGTGAATAGAGAAATGCGGGAAAAATATTAAGGTCTGTGTGATGTAGTCGACTAGTTAATGATGCTAGTAATAATAATGATGATAGTAATTATCATAATAATGATAACAATGATGGTAGTGATGATGATGGTGATGATGATGATAACGACGATGATGATGAAAATGATAATGATGATTATGATGATGATGATGATAATGGGGATGATGTTAATGACGATGATGATGATAATAATGGGGATGATGTTAATGACGATGATGATGATAATGATAATGACGATAATGATGATAAGGATGATAATTATAATGGCGATGATGATGATGATAATTATTATGATAATGATAATGATGATGGATGATGATAATGATGATGATAATGATGAAAATAGTAATGATGATGATAATGACGACAACGACAATGATATCAATGATAACAAGGCCACGAGGAACCTCCCAAGAAACACAACGTAAGAAAGTACAACGAAGAGATAAGATCATCCGAATTTTCTCAGATTCTCCGCTGTTCGAGGATTCAACCAGCCTCATGCCGAGAGCGGAGAGGCCGGCGTGTCCTCCCCCCTCCGGCGCCTTGGCAGAACTGAAGGAAAGTGGCGTGTGTGCTCGGACGGCGGAGAGAGAAGTCGGTGGAGGGGGTAGTTTGGCTTCTGGGGAGGTAGTAGGAGTAAATAAAGGTGGGGGGGGATGTTTATAGTTGGTTTATTACACACACACTACGACACACATTATCAATGAGCCACATGATGTCATCACATATTGAAATCCATCATCATCAACACATCACAAACGTCATACATAGCTTCGCTCACATACACATACACATAAACTACTACTACTACACGCCAACGTTTTACTATTGTTTCACACACACACACAACACAACTACACACACACACACACACACACACACACACACACACACACATATATATATATATATATATATATATATATATATATATATATATATATATGTAAATTACTAAGGCTGCAAAGAATGTTTTCCGCACAAACCTGGAAGGGATTTTTTTATTCAAACAAAATATAGGCCTACCGACAACGAAGGATACATATAGTGAAAATCCAAACCTGGAACACGTAGACACATACGACTGCTTTCAAGTTTAGCCGACCAAAGCCAGGAACAAACACAGAAGGTAAAAACGAATAATCGTTTTCTTTGATAGAAAGCATAGGCCTATTGACAAGAAAAATATTCAAGATTCATTTGAAGTGGACATCTACGACCACTTCTGACCTCGCCAGACCATACACTGAGGAACACAAGACCCCAGAAAAACAAACAAAAGTCAGTGTTGCCATTAATATGTCCACAAAGTCGCTAGACTAGATCTTAAAATCCGCTAGCCAGAGGAGTAAATTCTCACTTTCCTGTTAAAGAACATAAAATAGCTAAATAAGCTGAATTCCCGCCAAAGAAAAGAATATTAAACGAATCCCTAAATATTCAGTAAACATAACAAAAAAGAAAGAAAGAAAGGAAAAAGAAAAAAAAAATCAAACTCAAAGACTCTAGATCTAGCGAGAAAATCGCCAAACTGGCAACACTGCGCCAAAATAGAAGCTCTTACCACACACGTCGTGACATGTTTAAAGGTCCGTTTCCTTGCCCCCCGAAACCGCCCGAAATTGGTGTCCTATATCATGGCGTGCAGTTTATAGCCCCCCACTCTCGAAGGTTTTATAGGGAGGGTAATTAAACATAGGAGATCTAAACCCCCCCCACGAGCCGCAGATTAGAACCTTTGACCGCTGTTCTTGAACCCCTAAAGCTATCATTTCTCTCGCACGACACCCGGGAATTATTCTACTCGGGGACTCCACCTTGGTCGCTCGCTCGCTCGCTCTCTCGCTCGCTTTTGGAAATCGGCGTCTGTCTGTGTGTTTCTGCGGCTGTCTATGTCTGTTTGTATCTCTTTCTCTGGTTGTGTCTGTCTGTATGTCTGTCTTTCTATTTTTGGCGGTCTTTTCTGTTTATGTATTTGTCTGTCTCCCTGTTTCTCTCTGTCTGTCTCTCTCTCTCTTTCTCTCCCTTTCTCTCTCTTTCTCTGTCTGTCTGTCTGTCTCTCTCTCTCTCTCTCTCTCTCCGTCTCTCTCTCTCTCTCTCTCTCTCCCCCTCTCCCCCTCTCTCTCTCTCTCTCTTTCTCTACTCTCTTCTCTCTCTCTCTCTCTCTCTCTCTCTCTCTCTCTCTCTCTGTCTCTCTCTCTGCTCTGTCTCTGTCTCTCTCTCCTCACCCTCCCTCCTTCCTTCTCTCCCTCCCCTCCCTCCTTCCCTTCCCTCTCCCTCCCTCCCTCTCCCCCTCTCCCTCTCCCTCTCCTCTCCCCTCCCTTCCTCCCTCTCCCTCTCCCTCTCCTCCCTTCCCTCCTTTCCTTCCTCCTTTCCTCCCTCCTCCCTCCTCTCCCTCCCTCCCTCCTCCTTCCTCCTCTCCCTCCTCCTCCTCCTTCCTCCCTCCTCCTCTCTTCCTCCTCCTCTCTCCTCTCCTCCTCCCTCTCCTCTCCCTCTCCCTCTCCCTCCCTTCCCTCCCCTCCCCTTCCCCCCTTTCCCTCCCCTCCCTCCCTCTCTCCCTCCCTCCCTTCCCTCCCCCTCCCCTTCCCTCCTCCTCCTTCCCACCCCCTCCCCTCTCCCTTCCCTCCCCTCCCCTCTCCCTCCTTCTCCTCTCTCTTTCTCTCTCTCCCCCTCCCTTTCCCTCTCCCTCCTCCTCCCTCTCTCCCTCTCCCTCCTCCTCCCTCCCTCTCCCTCCCTCCTCCTTCCCTCCTCCCTCCCCTTTCCCTTCCCCTCCCCTCCCTCCCTCCTTCCTTCCTTCACTCCTTTCTCCCTCTTCCCCTCCCTCCCTTCCTCCCTCTCCTCCTCCCTCCCTCCCTCCCTCTCCCTCTCCCTCCCGTCCCTTCCCTTCCCTCTCCTTCCCCCTCTCCCTCTCACTCTCCCTCTCCCTCCCTTTCCCTCTCCCTCGCTTCCTCCCTCTCTCCCTCCCTTCCTCCCTCTCCCCTCTCCCTCTCCCTCCCTTCCTCTCCTCTCCCTCTCTCCCTCTCTCTTCTCCCTCTCCCTCTCCTTTCCTCTCCCTCTCCCTTCCTCCCTCTCCTCTCTCCCTCCCTCTCCTCTTCTTCCCCTCCTCTTCCTCCTTCCGACTTTCCTTCCTTTCCTCTTTCCTTTCTTCCTTCCTCTTCCGGCGCGTCAGCAAGGCAAAGTTTCGCCGTGAGTGAATCTTTGGAGCTAATCCCTTGTTTCCAAAGAACTCCTTTTCTCCTTGATTGCTCCCTTTCCCTCCCGGTTCGTTGCTTCCCTTTCCCGAACGCCTTTGAATTCCGGCGTTTGTCTTTGGTTTTGTAAAGTTTCGCCGAGTGAATATTGGAACTTAATTTGTTTGCAAAGAACGCCTTTTCTGTTTCTCTGTTCTTCTGTCTGTCTCTCGTATCTCTCTGGTTCTCTCCTTTCGTTTTGTTCTCTTGGTTTGTCTGCTTTGTTTTTCTGTTTTGTCTTTCGTTTTGTCTTTCGTCTCTCTTTCTGTTTCTCTCTGTCTCTCTCTCTCTCTCTCTCTCTCTCTTTCTCTCTCTCTCTCTCTCTCCTCCTCTCTCTCCTCTCTCTCTCCTCCTTCCCTTCCCTTCCTCGTTTTGTCTTTCGCTTTGTTTTTCGTTTTGTCTTTTCCTCCTCTTCTCCCTTGGTCCCTTTGTCTTCCTGTTTTGTCTTTGAAGCTTTGTTCTTTTTCGTTTTGTCTTTCGGTTTTGTCTTTTGCGTTTTGTCTTTTGGTTTTTGTCTTTGGTTTTGTCTTTGGGTTTTGTCTTTGGTTTTGGTTCTTTGGTTTTGCTTTTCTTTGGTTTTGCTTCCTTTGGTTTTGTCTTTGGTTTTGTCTTTGGTTTTGTCTTTGGTTTTGTCTTTGGTTTTGTCTTTCGTTTTGTCTTTCGTTTTGTCTTTCGTTTTGTCTTTCGTTTTGTCTTTCGTTTTGTCTTTCGTTTTGTCTTTCGTTTTGTCTTTTTGGTTTTGTCTTTCGGTTTTGTCTTTGGTTTTGTCTTTTTGGTTTCT